>NC_045806.1:74731128-74834326 GCF_009873245.2 Balaenoptera musculus | reverse complement strand
TTAAAATTGGTAATTACAGTTTTTAATGTAAAGAAGTTTAATGCAATTCTTTATCAAATGTTCTTGTTCATTTATTATGGACTCATGTTCTTTACTCAGACTTCTGATGCTATCTTTTTTTCCGTCAGAAATCACTGATCACTTCTCTCTCTTTCTATTTATCTAATTTAAACTTTAATTTATTATAATTAACATAAAATAAAATTGACCTTTTTGTGTATAGTTCTATGAATTTTTACCACTCCTACAAGCAGGAAACAGAACTATTCCATCATTCCCAACACTTCCATATGCTATCTTTTTGTAGTTATACCCTCTCTCCACCCTTAACTCAAGGAATTTAGAACTATCTTGAATTTTTGAAAATGGCATACAAATGAAATCATGCAGTATGTTACATATTTAGATTGGATTCTTTCACATAGTATGATGACTTGAGATTCATTCAAGTTGTTGCACATATCAATCATTCATTCTTTTTATTGCTAAGCAGTATTCCATTAGGTGCATATATGGTAGTTAGCTTATCCATTTACCCAATGAAGGACATTTGGGTTGTTTCCAGATTTAGGTGATTATAATTACAGCTGCTATAAATGTATTTCTACAGGTTTTTGTGTAAACATAAGTTTTAATTTCTCTAGAGTAAATTGTTAGAAGTGAGGTTGCTGGCTCATATGTTAAATGTATGTTTAACTTCATAAGAAACTACCAAACTATTTTGCAGAGCTCCTGTATCATTTTACCTTTTCCTCCAGCAATGCATAAGAGTTCAAATTTCCCTGCATTCTCACTAGGTGAAGTATCTATTAAAGTTTTTTGCACATTTTAAAATGAGTTTTATGTTTTTTCACTATTAAATTTTGAGAATTCTGTATATATTCTGAATATAAGTCCTTTGTCAGATAAGTGATTTAACACATATTTTCTCCTAGTCTGTACCTTGTTATTCATTATTTTACCAGTGCTACTTGTAGAGCTAAAGTTTTTAATTTTGATGAAGTTCAATTTATTTATTTATTTTTTAATGAGTCATGATTTCGGTGTCATATCTAAGGATAATTGTATAATGCCAGGTCAGGAAGCTTTCTCACATCTCTTCTTCAAAACATTGTATAACTTTACATTTGACATTTAAAGCTATTTATGATCCATTTTTAGTTAACCTTTGTATAAAGTTGGAAGTTTTGGTCAAGGTGTTTTTTTCCATATGGGTGTTCAAATTTCACAATATTGTTGAAAGGACTATCCGTTTTCCATTGAATTGCTTTTCAACTTTTTTCAAGATTCAACAGATTACATTTTTGTGGGAATACTTCTAGACTATATATTCTGTTCTATTGATTTATATATCTTCTTTCACCTGTACTGTGCTGCTTAGTTTACTGTAGCTTTATAGTAAATATTAAAATTGGTATTGTAATTTCTCCAACTTTATTCTTATTTAAAAAAATAGTTTTAACAATTCTAGTGACTTTGCCTTTCTATATCAATATCAGAATAAGCTTTTTTATATCTACAAAAAATCATACTGACATTTTCATTGGAATTATATTAAATCTATGGGTCAATTTGTAGAAAATTTATATCTTTCCTATGTTGAGTATTCTAATGAAAGAATGTAGTATGTCTCTCTGTCTAGGTCTTTGATATCTTTTACCAGCGTTTTGTAATTTTCTACATACAAATCCTGCATATGTTTTCTTAGAATGCTTTATACCCTAAAATTTTATTCTATGAAATAGATTTACTGAGATATGACTCATATATCATACAATTCACCCATTTACATCGCACAACTCAATGCTTTAATTACATTTACAGGATTTCACAACCACCGTAACAGTCTAATTTTAGATTAAAATCCTGTATCTATTTGCAGTAAAGCTGCATTTCTTCTCCCCACCCCAAACTCAGTCCTAAGCATCCACCAATCTACTCTCTCCAAATTAGCCCACTCTGGGCATTTCATATAGTAGAATCACACACTATGTGGTTTGTTTGTGACTGGCTTCTTTAACTTAGCATAATGTTTCAAGAGTCACCTATGTTGTAACATGCTGCAGTACTTTTTTTTTGTTGATTAATATTTCATTGTACAGATATCCCACATTTATTTATCCATTCATCAGTTGATGGACATTTGGGTTGTTTCTAGTTTTTGTCTATTATGAATAATGCTGCCATAAACATTCCTGTACAATTTTTTATGTGGATGTATACTTTCAGTTCTTGGGTATACAATTAGAAGTAGGAATTTTAGATCATATGACAACTATGTATAACTTTTTGAGGAACTGCCAGACTGTTTTCCAAAGTGGCTGTACAATTTTACCTTTCCACCAGCAATGCATGAGGGTTCCAATTTCTCTATATCCTTTTCAACATGTGTTACTGTGTGCCTTTTTGATAATAGCACACCTGTGGGTGTGAAGTGGGATCCCGTAGTGGATTTTATTTGCATTTACCTAGTTACTAATGATGTTGATCATATTTTTATGTGTTTATTGGCCATTTGTATGGTTTTAAAGGAATAGGTTATTTATTGAAGTGAATGTAAATGGTTTTGAATTTCTCTTTCCAATTGTTCATTATTTTTACATAGAAATTTGACTGGTTTTGTGGATTGACCTTGTTTCCTGGGATCTTGAAAAATGTACTTATTGGTTCTCAGATACTTTTGTAGATTCATTGGAATTTTTTATTTGTATTGTTTTCCTAAGGCTGCCATAACAAATTAGAACAGACTTGGTGGCTAAAAGAATAGAAGTTTATTATCTCACTGTTCTGGATGCCAAGTCTAAAATCAAAGTATCGGTAGAGAAATGTCTCTCCAAAGGCTCTAGGGGAGAATCTTTCCTTGTCTCTTCCGGACTAAGATCCCTGTCTCTTCTTCCTCCCTCACCAGAATTGCTTTTAACATTTATATTTCCACTAACAATCACTTTAAGACAATTTAGACTTTTTCTACTATACACATCAAAATTCTTCCAGCTTCTGTCCATTACACAATTCCACAACCACTTCCATATTTTTAGGTATTTGTTACAGCAGCACTTTACATCCCAGTACCAAAATGTGTATTTATTTCCTAGGGTGACCATAACAAATGACCACAAACTTTGTGGTTTAAACCAATAAAAAAATATTGTTTATTGGAGACCAGAAGTCTGTGAGGAAGTGCTCCCTCCAAAGGCTCTAGGGAAGAATCATACTTTGCCTCTTCCAGCTTCTAGTGGCTGCTTGCAATCCTTGTAATCATATCACTCCAATATCTGCCTCCATCTTTACATTGACTTTTTCCTCTATGTCCTGTCTTCTCATAAGGACACTTGTCATTAGATTAAGGGGTACCTGGACAAATCAGGATGGTCTTATCTTGAGATTCTTAACTTAATTACATATCCAAAGACTTTTTTTTTCCAAGTAAGTTCATATTTACAGGTTCTGGGTGGACATATCTTTTGGGGAGCCATCATTCAACATACTACAAATACTATACACTCACACATACAACCAAGCAAACAATAAAAGCTACCACTAGGTATATTCTTTTAGGCTGTGTATTTCTGAGATTATAAGTAAATAATTAATGAGAAAGGAATAAAAAGATTGGTGACGTATTGTTATTCATAAGTTCTGTAATTTATTCTCTGGTTCAATTTTTTTATCCATATTATTCACATGTCATAAAAATCATCTTTTAATGAATAAAATTCAGTGGCTTTAGGATATTTACAAAATTTTGCAATCATCACCATTATCTAATTTGAGAATATTTTCATCATCCTAAAAAGAAACCCCATACTCATTAACAATCATTCTCCATTCCCCATCCTCTGATCTCCTAGCAACCACTAATTTACTTTTTTCTGTATGGCTTTAACTATTCAGGATATTTCATATAAAAATAATTGCACACTATGTACTTTTTCTGAATGACTACTTTAACTTAGCGTGATATTTTCAAAGTTCATCCATGTTATAGCTTTTTCAGTACACCATTCCTTTTTGTGGCTGAATAATATTCCATTGTATGGATGATATACCACATTTTGTTTGTCTATTCATAAGTTGATGGACATTTGGGAAGTTTCTACTTTTTGGCTATTATGAATATATTACTATAAAAATTATATACATGTTTTTGTGTGGACATATGCTTTCAGTTTTCTTAGGTGTATACATAGGGGTGGAATGGCTGGGACATTTAGTAGGTCCAAGTGAAATTTTTGATTATCTACCAAACTTTTTCCAAAATAGTTGCATCCTCTGATTTTTCCACACCCTTGGTGACCCTGTTATCATCTCTTTAATTATAGCCATTTTAGTGGGTATCTAATTGTGGTTTAAATTTGCATTTCTCAAATGATCAATGATGTTGATCTCTTCATTTATTTACTGTTTTTTGTATATATTCTTTGGGGGAAATATCTATTTAATTTTTTGTACATGTTTTAATTGAGTAGTAATCTTTTTAATGTTGACTTTTTAAGTATTATTTATATATTCTGGATGTATACTTTTTTTCTCTGAAAATGATTTTATTGTATTATCACAATTGAATGATAATTTGACTTGACATAGAATTTTATTTTATTTCATTTTTTTTTAACATCTTTATTGGAGTATAATTTCTTTACAATGTGGTGTTAGTTTCTGCTGTATAACAAAGTGAATCAGCTATATGTATACATATATAGCCATATCCCCTCCCTCTTACTCCTCCCTCCCACCCTCCCTATCCCACCCCCCTAGGTGCTCACAAAGCACCAAGCTTATCTCCCTGTGCTATGCAGCTGAGCCCCACTAGCTACCTATTTTACATTTCGTAGTGTATATATGTCAATGCTACTCTCTCACTTCGTCCCAGCTTACGTTTTCCCCTCCCCATGTCCTCAAGTCCATTCTCTAAGCCTGTATCTTTATTCCTGTCCTACCCCTAGGTTCATCAGAACCATTTTTTTTTAAGATTCCATATATATGTGTTAACATAGAGTATTTGCTTTTCTATTTCTGACTTACTTCACTCTGTGTGACAGACTCTAGGTCCATCCACCTCACTATAAATAACTCAATTTCATTTCTTTTTACGGTTGAGTCATATTCCATTGTATATATGTATCACATCTTCTTTATCCATTCATCTGTCGATGGACACTTAGGTTGCTTCCATGTCCTGGCTATTGTAAATAGTGCTGCAATAAACATTGTGGTACATGTCTATTTTTGAATTCTGGTTTTCTCAGGGTATATGCCGAGTAGTGGTATTCCTGGGCCATATGGTAATTCTATTTTTAGTTTTTAAGGAACCTCCATAATGTTCTCCATACTGGCAGTATTAATTTACATTCCCACCAACAGTGCAAGAGGGTTCCCTTTTCTCTACACCCTCTCCAGCCTTAATTGTTTGTAGATTTTTTGAATGATGGCCATTCTGACTGGTGTGAGGTGATACCTCATTGTAGTTTTGATTTGAATTTCTCTAATGATTAGTGATGTTGAGCACCCTTTCATGTGTTTGTTGGCAATCTGTATATCTTCTTTGGAGAAATGTCTATTTACGTCTTCTGCCCATTTTTGGATTGGGTGGTTTGTTTTTTGATATTGAGCTGCATAATATGTTTCTATATTTTGGAGATTAATGCTTTGTCAGTTGCTTCATTTGTAAATATATTCTCCAATTTTGAGGGTTGTCTTTTCGTCTTTCTTATGGTTTCCTTTGCTGTGAAAAGATTTTAAGTTTCATTAGGTCCCATTTGTTTATTTTGTTTTTATTTCCATTTCTCTAGGAGGTGGGTCAAAAAGGATCTTGCTGTGATTTATGTCATAGAGTGTTCTGCCTATGTTTTGCTCTAAGAGTTTTATAGTGTCTGGCCTTACATTTAGGTCTTTATCCATTTTGAGTTTATTTTTATGTATGGTGTTAGGGAGTGTTCTAATTTCGTTCTTTTACACGTAGCTGTCCAGTTTTCCCAGCACCACTTATTGAAGAGGTTGTCTTTCCTCCACTGTATATTCTTACCTCCTTTGTCAAAGATAAGGTGACCATATGTGCGTGGGTTTATCTCTGGGGTCTCTATCCTGATCCACTGATCTATATTTCTGTTTGTGTGCCAGTACCATACTATCTTGATTACTGTAGCTTTCTAGTATAGTCTGAAGTCAGGGAGGCTGATTCCTCCAACTCTGTTTTTCTTTCTCAAGATTGCTTTGGCTATTTGGGGTCTTTTGTGTTTCCATACAAACTGTGAAATTTTTTGTTCTACTTCTGTGAAACATGCCATTGGTAATTGGATAGGGATTGAATTGAATCTGTAGATTGCTTTGTAGTATAGTCATTTTCACAAAGTTGATTCTTCCCATCCAAAAAAATGGTATATCTCTCCATATGTTTGTATCATCTTTAATTTCTTTCAGCAGTGTCTTATAGTTTTCTGCATACAGGTCTTTTGTGGCCTTAGGTAGGTTTATTCCTAGGTATTATATTCTTTTTGTTGCAGTGGTAAATGGGAGTGTTTCCTTAATTTCTCTTTCAGATTTTTCATCATTAGTATATAAGAATGCAAGAGATTTCTGTGCATTAATTTTGTATCCTGCTAATTTACCAAATTCATCGATTAGCTCTAGTAATTTTCTGGTAGCATCTTTAAGATTCTCTATGTATAATATCATGTCATATGCAAACAGTGACAGTTTTACTTCTTCTTTTCAGATTTGGATTCCTTTTATTTCTTTTTCTCTCTGATTGTCATAGCTACAACTTGCAGAACTTTGTTGAATAATAGTGGTGAGAGTGGGAAACTGTATCTTGTTCCTGATCTTAGAGGAAATGGTTTCAGTTTTTCTCCACAGAGAATGATGTTGGCTGCAGGTTTGTCATATATGGCCTTTATTATGTTGGGTAGGTTCCCTCTATTCCTCCTTTCTAGAGAGGTTTTAACATAAATGGATGTTGAATTATTTCAAAAGGTTTTTCTGCATCTATTGAGATTATTCTATGGTTTTTATCCTTCAGTTTGTTAATATGGTGTATCACATTGATTGATTTGCATATACTGAAGAATCCTAACATTCCTGGGATAAACTCCACTTGATCATGGTGTATGATCCTTTTAATGTACTGTTGGATTCTGTTTGCTAGTATTTTTTGAGGATTTTTGCATCTATGTTCATCATTGATATTGGCCTGTAGTTTTCTTTTTTTGTGACATCTTTGTCTGGTTTTGGTGTCAGGGTGATAATGGCTTCATAGAATGAGTTTGGGAGTATTCTTCCCTCTGCTATATTTGGAAGAGTTTGAGAAGGATAGGTGTTAGCTCTTCTTTAAATGTTTTATAGAATTCACCTGTGAAGCCATCTGGTCCTGGGCTTTTGTTTGTTGGAAGACTTTTAATCACAGTTTCAATTTCAGTGCTTGTGATTGGTCTGTTCATATTTTCTGTTTCTTCCTGGTCCAGTCTTGGATCGTTGTGCTTTCTTAAGAATTTTTCCATTTCTTCCAGGTTTTCCATTTTATTTGCATATAGTTGCTTGTAGTAATCTCTCATAATCCTTTGTATTTCAGCAGTGTCAGTTGTTACTTCTCCTTTTTCATTTTTAATTCTGTTGATTTGAGTTTTCTTCCCTTTGTTCTTGATGAGTCTGACTAATGGTTTATCAATTTTGTTTATCTTCTCAAAGACCTAGCTGTTAGTTTTATTTATCTTTGCTATTGTTTCCTTCATTTCTTTTTCATTTATTTCTGATCTGATCTTTATGATTTCTTTCCTTCTGCTAACTTTGGGTATTTTGTTCTGCTTTCTCTAATTGCTTTAGGTGTAAGGTTAGGTTGTTTATTTGAGATTTTTCTTATTTCTTGAGGTAGGATTGTATTGCTATAAACTTCCCTCTTAGAACTGTTTTTGTTGCATCCCATAGGTTTCGGACCATTGTGTTTTCATTTTCATATGTTTCTAGGCAATTTTTTTAATTTCCTCTTTAATTTCTTCAGTGATCTCTTGGTTATTTAGTAGCATATTGTTTAGCCTCCATGTTTTGTATTGTTTACAGTTTTTTTCCTGTCACTGATATCTAGTCTCTTAGCGTTGTGGTCAGAAAAGGTACTTGATACGATTTCAATTTTTTAAAATTTACTAAGGCTTGATTTGTGACCCAAGATATTATCTATCCTGGAGAATGTTCCATGAGCACTTGAGAAGAAAGTGTATTCTGTTGTTTTTGGTTGGAATGTCCTATAAATATCAGTGAAGTCCCTCTTGTCTAATGTGTCATTTAAAGCTTGTGTTTCCCTATTTATTTTCATTTTGGATGATCTGTCCATTGGTGAAAGTGGGGTGTTAAAGTCCCCTACTATTACTGTGTTACTGTCAATTCCCCCTTTTATGGCTGTTAGGATTTGCTTTATGTATTGAGGTGCTCCTATGTTGGGTACATAAATATTTACAATTGTTATACCTTCTACTTGTATTGATCCCTTGTTCATTATGTACTGTCCTTCTTTGTCTCTTATAATAGTCTTCATTTTAACGTCTATTTTGTCTGATATGAGAATTGCCACTCCAGCTTTCTTTTTATTTCCTTTTGCATGGAATATCTTTTTCCATCCCCTCACTTTCAGTTTGTATGTGTCTCTTGGTCTTAAGTGGGTCTCTTGTAGACAGCATATATATGGGTCTTGTTTTTGGATCCATTCAGCCAGTCTATGTGTTTTGTTTGGAGCATTTAATCCATTTACATATAAGGTAATTATCAATATGTATGTTTCTATTACCATTTTCTTAATTGTTTTGGGTTTGTTTTTATATGTCTTTTCCTTCTCTTGTGTTTCTTGCCGAGAGAAGTTCCTTTAGCATTTTTTGTAAAGCTGGTTTGGTGGTGCTGAATCCTTTTAGCTTTTGTTTGTCTGTAAAGCTTTTGATTTCTCCTTCATATCTGAATGAGATTCTTGCTGGGTACTGTAATCGTGGTTGCAGGTTTTCCCTTTCATCACTTTAAGTATATTGTGACTCTCCCTTCTGACCTGCAGAGTTTCTTTGCCTTTAATTTGTGTCCATTTGATTACTATGTGTCTTGTTGTGTTCCTCCTTAGTTTTATCCTGTGTCGGACTCACTGAATTTCCTGGACTTGGGTGATTGTTTGTTTTCCCATGTTCTGGACATTTTTAGCTATTATTTCTGCAAATATTTTCTCAGGCCCTTTCTGTCTCTCTTCTCCTTCTTGGACCTGTGTAGTGTGAATGTTGGTGTGTTTAATGTTGTCCCAGATGTCTCTTAAACTGTCCTCATTTTTTTTTTTCTTTATTCTGTTCTGTGGTAATGATTTTCACCATTCTACCTCCCAGTTCAGTTATCCATTCTTCTGCCTCATTTATTCTGCTATCAATTCTTCTGGTGTATTTTTCATTTCAGTTATTGTATTGTTCAACTCTGTTCTTTATACCTTTGTCTCTTTGTTAAACGTTTCTTGTATCTTCTCAGTCTGTGCTTCCATTCTTTTTCTGAGACCTTGAATTATCTTTACCATCATTACTCTGAATTATTTTCCAGGTAGATTGACTATCTCCTCTTCACTTAGTTGTTACTTTGGGGTTTTTATCTTGTTATTTTTTCTGGAATATATTCCTCTGATGTCTCATTTTGACCAACTTTATTTGTTTGCGTTTTCTGTTCCTTAGGCTGCAAGATTGTAGTTTCTGGTACTTCTGGTGTCTGCCTCCTGGTGGATGAGTTTTTTATAAGAGGATCATGCATGCTTCTTGGTGGGAGGGACCATTGCCTGCCCACTGGTGGGTGGAGCTGTGTCTTGTTTCTCTGGTGGGCACGGCTGTGTCCAGGGGTGTGATTAGAGGATGCTATGGGCTCAGGAAGACTTTAAGCAGCCTGTCTGCTTATGGGTGGGACTTGTTCCTGCCTTGTTGGTTGTTTGGCTTGAGGAGTCACAATACTGTAGCCTACAGGCTTTTGGTGGGGCCATGTCTTGGTGCTGATGACCCAAGAAGGATGTGTGCCTCCTTGAGTTTTTATGTAGCTGAACACTCCTTGAAATCTCCATCTAGCAGTGTCTATGTCTGCAGGAAGGGCCACAGCCACAAGCTGCCTACCCAGGAGACCCCCCAAGACCAGAAGTTAGGTTTGGCCCTGGCTCCTATGAAGTCACTGCCTTTTCCCTGGGTCCCAGTATGCATGAAACTTTGTGTGCACCCTCCAAGAGTGGAGTCTCCGCTTCCCCCAGTTCTGTGGAGTGCCTGTGATCAAGCCCCACTGGTCTTCAAAACCAAATGCTCTGGGGGCCCTTCCTCCCCATGCCAGACCCCCAGATTGCAGAGCCTGATGTGGGGCTCTGAACTCTCAGTCCTGTGGGAGAAACTCTGTGATATATTTATTTTGCCATTTGTGGTTCACCCACCTGGAGTGTATGGGATTTGATTGTACTGTGAATGCACCTGTCCTACCATCTTGTTGTGGCTTCTTCTTTGTCTTTGGATGTAGAATATATTTTTTGGTAGGTTCCAGTATTTTATGTCAATTTTTGTTTAGCAGTTAGTTATGATTTTGATGTTTTCTTGAGAGGTTAGTAGCTCAAGTCCTTCTACTCTGACATCTTGTCTATTTTTGGCAAAAACAAATTCCTCTACAAAAAGGTAAGACTGGTTTGTTGGTGAAGAACTCCCTTAGCTTTTACTTATCTGGAAATTTTTAAATTTCTCTTTTGAATGATAATTCTTCTGGGTAGAGAATTTTTGGTTGGGTGATTTTTCCTTTCAGCACTTTGAATATGTCATGCCATTTCCTTCTGGCCTGCATAGTTTATTCTGAAAAATCTGCTCATAGCTATATGGGTTTTCTCTTGTCTATTACAAGTTGTTATTCTCTTAATGCTTTAAAGATTTTCTTTAACTTTTACCATTTTAATTATAATGTGTCTTGATGTGGATTACTTTGGTCTCATCTTATTTTGGACTCTCTGGGCTTCCTGGATATGGATGGCTATTTCCTTCCCCAAATTTGGAAATTTTCAGCCATTATTTTTTCAGTTATATTTTCTTGCTCTTTCTCTCTTTCTTTTCTGTCTGGAAACTCTATAGTGCAAGTGTTATTTTGTTTGATATTGTCCTAGAGGTCCCTTATTGTATCTTCACATTTTAAATTAATTTTCTTTTTGTTGCTCTGTCTTGGTGAGTTCCAATGCTTTGTCTTCCAGTTCTCTGATCTATTCTACTGCTTCATTCAATCTGCTGTTGAACCCTTCTAGTATATTTTTCATTTCAGTTATTGTGTTCTTCTGCTCTGTAACTTCTGTTTGGATCTTTCTTGTATTTCCTGTTTCTTTGTTGAAGATCTCACTGTGTTCATTCACTCTTCTCCCAAGTTCAGTGAGCATATTCATGAGTAACATTTTGAACTCTTTATCAGGCAAATTGCTGATCTCTGTTTCATTAATGTCTTTTTTGATGTTTTATTGTTTTCTTTCATTTGGATTGTACTTCTCTGTCTCCTCATTTTGCCTCACTCTCTGTGTATGTTACTATGTATTAGGCAAATCAGCTACCTCTACTAGTCTTGAAAAAGTGGCCTTGAATAGAATATATCCCATGGGGTCCAGAAGCACAAACTCTCCTGTCCACCAGAGGCAAGCACTCAAGGGACATCTTCTCTGTGGGTTGTGTACATCTACCTGATGTAGCTGGGCTGCAGCTGAGGCCTCAGTGTCAGCAGTGGGTGGGGCCATTGCCTAGTTTGTCTGGGTTGTTGTTGTGGCATGGTGGTGGGCAGGTCTGCCAGTGGGGCATATCCACCAGTGTTAGGATTAGAGGGAGATCTCCAAAGTGGTGCCCACAAGCACCAGCAGCAGCAAGGTATAACAACATAGCAAAAATGGTGCCTGTAAATAATTTTCCTTAAGTTATAAATAAACGTAAAAAGCATATAATGAGCAAATATACATACATATACTATTGAAATTTATTTCCTACATTATGTCATGGTAGCTATCCCAAATATCTTCAAAAATAATAAACACATTAATGGTAATGCATTATTCTGTTTGCTAATATCCAAATGCTTTACCAAATTAGTCATCAACCTCACCACCCTACCCTTTGTATTATTACAACCTTATTTTTTTTTTTAACATTGAAAATTTCTCTTTATTTTCAATAACAGACCAAGGCCCTCAGGTTAGAATTAATATGCATACATATACCCCCCAAAATATAAATAACATATTAGATTCTATCTTTTTTGGAACTCAGAAAGACAAATGTTCCAAGGAGCAACTTCGTAGGAACATATCTAATTCAGAAAAATTAAATCTCCTGTCACCTTTTACCTTGCCCATTTAAAGTAATTTCTATATGAGTTCTAACTGGTCATAGAAGCTCCTCATGTTTTCTTTTTTTTTAAGTTATTATTCTAATAAAAAAAAACACACAACATTAAATTTACCATTTTAATCATTTTTAAGTGTCCAGTACAACAGTATTAAGTATATTCACATTGTTGTGAAGCAAATCTCCAGAACTTTGATTTCAATCTTTTTAAACTTATGATTTGTATTGTTACCTGTCTTTTGACTAATTCTGGAGAATGCTCTATATGCATTTGAGAAAAAAGTGCATTCTGTTGTTGTTTGGTGGAATATTTTGTACATGTCTGTGAGGTACAATTGGTCTATACCATTGTTCATGTCCTAGCGAAGAGAATTTTTATATTTCATTTTAACCAAAACAAATATTTCACATCTATTACTTTTTTACATAATTTTATTATAATGCTATATTTATATGTGCCTGAAATTTTTTTATCATTATTTCATTCTCTTTAAGAAATAGAAATAAATTTTTAAAAATAAGAGCAAGTTCAAAAAATTCTTCAGAATAGAAAGAAATATAAATATACTACAAATTATAATAATGATTACATATAAGCTATATTTTCAGAAGTAAATTCCATTAATTAAACAAATGAGAACTTTTATATCACTTTTTTGTACTTATGGATACATCCTGTTAATTGTTAGAAGTATTTTTTACCTTTTAACATAATATTGCTGCATAACAAACCAACAGCATACAAAAATAATCATTTATCTTTGTTCATAAGTCCATGAGTTTGCACATATCCAAAAAAAATTGAAATTAAATAAAATTAATTTAAAGTTAAACATGATCACACACCAAGGCTATAATTTTTTTTGTTTGTTTTTTTGGTGTGAGGTGTTAACTAAATTACAGGTGAATCAGAGATGTAATCCAGCCTGATGAGAAATTATTATTAGTCTTTTTTCTTTAAAGAAGTGTGTGCAAGTGACAGACATGACAATTGGTACATAGATTACAAAAGGATATATTCTTAAAAAGCAGAACTGTTAAGATGGCTAATGAATTGTTAGTTGTTTATCATTTATTGCATCATATTTATTTGTATTTTCTTAGAGGTGTTAAGGTTCAACTGTATTTTTCTAAATGGTATGTAAAAACTATAGTACTTAGGTCAAACAGTTGCAAGGATATCACTAATTACATGAAGAATTTGTGTGTCATCACTTCAGTTAATATCCTTATGTATGAGATTTGTCTTTGCTGCTTAAACTCACTGGACTGATCCACCAGTTTCACCTCTATTTCTACACAAAAATCGCTTCTTAAAAGTATTGTTCTCATACCTCACAAAATCAGTGATAGAATCAAGAGAAATTGCATTGTAAACTGGAAAGTACTAAAGCAAATAAAAATATCTCTATTACTATCTAAGAAAAAGGATTGTTCCCCTTCAGTGGTGATGATATTCAAACAAAATCTGTAATAGGAAAATGTAATATACTTTCAATTATTTTGAAGGAAATGAAACACTGTATCCTTAAAGTTTCAGAATTGATGCTTTAAGGGTGGGGGGTCAGTGTAACATTATAAAATTTGTTGACAAAGTAGAGAAATTTGTATTTTGCTTCTTTTCTTGTTGAGGAAAAACATTTCTTTTCAAAATGAGAGGTGTTCACTGAGGAAAGAAATTCAGTAAATAGAAAAAATACAATAAGAAACCAAGGATCACTGTTTCTAAATAAATTATTTTACACTAATACTACTCTTAAGGGAATTCATCTACTCTACTGAGGACTCTCCAGTCCTGAGCTATCAGAACTCTGCTGTTTTCATAGACTATTTGAAAATCCAAAGAGATGTACCCATTTCATTTTCAACCTTTTTTTCTATATTTTACTTTGCTTCCTCATATTTTCTCCCCTTTGTTTCATTCATCTATTAATCAATTTTTATTCCTTTTGCTTCTTGTTGAAGTGTTGTGTAATTATAAATTCATAGAGACTCAAATAATCCAAAATGCTCGCTCATTTTATGGGGCCAGTATGCCTTAATACCAAAATCAGGCATACAATATAAAAAAAGAAAACTACAGACCAATATATCTCATAAATTTTGACACAAAAATCCTTGACAGAATATACCAAATAGAATCCAGCAATATAAAAAATATATATACTACAATCACGTGCAGTTTATTTAAAGGAGACAAGGCTTATTCAATATTTATTAATAAAACAACATAATCCAACTTATCAACAGGCTAAAAACACTAAAACTAACATCACATTAATGGTGAAAAACTCCATGTCCTCATTCTAAGATTGAGAACAAGGCAAAGATATCTGCTATCACCATTCATATTAAACATAGTACTGGAAGTTTATGCTGTGCAATAAGGCAAGAAAAGAAAATAAAAGGTATGCAGATTGGAAAGGAAGAAATAAAACTCTCTCTGTTTGAAAATTGCATCACTACTTATACAGAATATACTAGAGAATCTAAAAAAAAAATCCTCCTAGCACTAATAAGTGAGTTCAGAATTGTTGTGGGGCAAGAGTAAAATTCCAAAATGAATAACATATTTAAATACTAGCAATGAACACATGGAAACAAACTAAGAACACAATTCCAGTTAAAATTGCTCCTCAAATATTAAATACTTAATCATAAATCTATTAAAACATCTACAGTATCTGCATGATGAACAGTACAAAATGCTAATGAAAGAAATTTTTTTTAAAAGCTAAGTAAACTGAGAGATATCTAAGTCCATAGATCAGATGATTCAACATAGTGAAGGTATCAATTCTCCACACATAGATCTATAGGTTTAATAAAATTCCTAACAAAATCTCAGCAAGACTTTTATAGCTATACAGACAAATATAGAGAAGTTGATTTTAAAATGTATGTGTAAAAACAAAGAAACAAAATAAATAAATGTTTTTTATCTTAAGTTTTTTCCTTAATGTAGAAGAAAGTTCAAGCAACTGCACTACCTGTCATTAAGATGACATTAATACAGCCTGTGTTGACAAATAGATAGACACTTAGATCGATGGAATAGAATAATGTGTCTACTAATACACTCAGAAGCACTGCCCATGATATCTGGCAAAGGCACAAAAGTTATTCAGTGGAGGAAGGATGGTCTTTTAATTAATGGTGTTGGAAAAATTGGACATTGATATGCAAAATAATGAACATTGACTTGAGTGTCACATACTATGCAAAGATAAACTCAAAATGGGTCATAAATCTAAATATGAAATGTAAAGCTTAATACTTTTAGAAGAAATCATAGGTGAAAATCTCTGACACCTATGATTAGGCAAAGAATTTTTAGACATGACACCAAAGGCATGAACCATAAAAGAGATATATGATCAATTGCACATCACAAAAATTTTAAAATTTTGCCGTAAGAAATATCCTGACAATAGAATGAAAAATCAAGCTTACAGAGTGGGAGAAAATATTTACACAACACATATCTGACAAAGGACTTATACCTAGAATATATGGATAACTCTCAAAACTTAATAGTTAAAAACAAAACAAAACTATCCAACTCAAAAATGGGTAAAAGACATAAACAGATATTTTACCCAAGAAATTTTAGCAGCTGGCAAACTAAGTACATGAAAAGATGTTTAATATTATTGACCATGAGAGAAATACAAATTAAAATCACAATAAGATATCAATGCACACTGATCAGAATACCTAAAATTAAAAAGCAGTGACAACATCAAATGCATATGAGGTTGCAGAGAAACTGGATAATTTATACATTGCTGGTGGGAATGTATAATGGTGTGCACACTGTGTTTGAAATCCATTTGATAGTTACTTTTAAAACTAAGCATGCAACTACCATATGACCCAGAAATCATACTCTTGGGCATTTATCACAGAAAAATTAAAACTTCCATTTACATGAAACCCATGCATGAATGTTTATAGCAGCTTTGTTCATAATAGCCCAAACATGAAAACAATCTGTATGTCCTTTAATGGGTGAATGTTTAAACTAATTATGGTACATACATACAATGAAATACTACTTAGCAATAAAAAGAAATGAGTTGTTGATACACACAACCTGAATGAATCTCAAGGGAATTATGATGAGTGAAAAAGCCAATTCCAAATGTTTACATACTGTATTATTCCATTAATATAACATTCTTCAAATGAAAAACTTATAGAGATAGAAGACAGATTTTTCATTGTCAGACTTTGGAAAGGGGAAAAGAAAGGAGGTGGCTGTGGTTATAAAAGAGAAGTAAGTGAGATCCTTGAGGTGTTGGAGCTGTTCTGTATCTTGACTGTGATTATGGTCACACAAATCTACACATTTGACAAAACTACATAGAACTAAATACACACACACACACACACACACACACACACACACAAGTGAATGTAAAAGTAGTGACATCTGAATAAGTTTGGTGGATTTTACCAATGCCAGTCTCCTGATTTTGATGATTTATTCAACATGTTACCATTGAGTGAAACTGAAGTTTACATAGAAACTCTGCTCTATATTTGCAACTTCCTGTGAATCTATAATTATTTTAAAACAAATAGTTAAGAAAGAAATAAGGGTCTTTAAAAAATCATAACTACAATACCATTATCATATCTAATACTTCCTTACTCTCATCAAATATCCAGTCAGTGTTCAAATTTCTATTTCTCCCCAAAATGTTTCCCTCTCTTTCTCACCACACACACACACACACACACACACACAATTCAGTTTATATTTTGAGTCATGATCAAAATTATGTAGATACAATGCAGTTGGTTTTATGTCTCTTTAATCCATTGGTTCTCTATTCATATTTTTGCCATTATACTTTATTTGCTGAAAAATATGCATCATGTATGTATTAGAATTTCCCATGGTGTGAATTTTGTTGATTGCATCCCTGTGGTGTTGTTTAATATGTTCCTCTGTCCTCTGTAGTTCCTATAAATTGGTAGTTGGGTCCAGAGGCTTAATAAGACTTAGATTATTTTTTTGGGTAGAAGGGTGGCAAGAATACACTATAGATTGTGTTGTTATCAGGAGGCATTGCTGTCTGGTTGGTTGTCTTTCTTTCTGTGATATTAGTACACATCAGCCAATGCCTAAGTCCATTAATACACTAGAAAATAAACAGAATTTGATATCAAGATTTGCAATTAACAACTGTGCATTATGAAACTATGTTTGCATATATAAACTCAATATTCATGACAGAATACATCCATTGCATGCCCAGTTAACTTCCAGATAATTACATGATTACCATAATTGTGTGCCTAATTACAATTACCTAATTATCTATAATAGGCTGTTTTAATGTGAAAAATTGTGAATGGAAAATTAGAGATCAATTCCTAAAAAGCTAAAACAATTTGTAATCATAATTAGCAATTAATAAACACACAGAAGTGCTCAGAATCTTGCCATGTTTTCCTAAGACTCTTTTTCATTGGTGAGATATTTTACATCTAATATGTGGGTAAAAATGGAAACAAAATTTAGGGCTATGTTTATTAAACTATTACACCGATGGTCAGTGACTAATCATTGAATTGAAAAACACTTTTTCTGTTTGTTCCTCAGGATGACACATTGGAGAAAGATGTTGTATAAAATTTCATTTAGAGACATGCTTGTTCTTATTTGTGCTATTATTTTTCTCCTATTATTCATAAATAAAAAGAAATTTGAGTTGTATTAAAATAATTTGAAATTGGTTGGTGGATATGAAATTACCAATATCTTGACTGACAAAAGACAACACTTTTGAACTGGACTTTTGGTTAATGTCCTGTAGCATGGTAGAAGAACAAAATAGTTTCCTTATTTGTATCCACTTAAGCTCAAAGGAATGAGAACAATGCAGTGACAATTCATAGGAAAAATAATTTAGTGATTCAATTTTTACATATTTCAAGCTACGTAGGATATCAGGAGAAAATCTTCATAGTCTGATGAATTCTCCAGCTTTGTCCTATGCTAGACTCCTATTCACCCTTTCCATTTTAGCAAATTTGAGCTCTTTGTTTTACCGTGAAGCACTCATACCCTCTCCTACCTTCACTGCCTTTTCACTTGGAAATCCCTAGGGTTGCAGTGCCCCACATTTTACCTCTTCTAGAAGAACAACCATTCTGTCTTCAAAATCCAAATCGTCAAAAAAATCTTTCTTTCCACCCCTTCCCCATCCCAGTTAATCACTTTTTTTTCTATTCTTGTACATACCTGAATTATCATATGAATCATAGTGTACTGTATTCGTTTTTTACTGGACTTTCTTCCCTTAAAGAGATCCTTGAGGGCAGTAACTCTTTCAATCATGTGTGTATCCAGTTTATAATATAGTGCCTGGCACATGAAGAAACTTAGTGGGATCTTGTTTAGTTGCTCTGAAGCTGAACTTACTAGGCATGGTAACAAAGTAGATCGTATTGAAGATATTAATGGGTAGAAGTAATATGAAATTTAAGAAAATAATTTTATATATGGCTTTGAAATTCAACATGATAACAAAACAGAGACAGGTAAATGATCATAAAGTATTTCATTATAATCTTTTTTTAAATAAACTTATTTTATTTATTTATTTTTGGCTGCATTGGGTCTTCATTGCTGTGCGCGGGCTTTCTCTAGTTGTGGCAAGCAGGGGCTACTCTTCGTTGCGTTGCACGGGCTTCTTATTGCAGCAGCTCCTCTTGTTGCCTACAGAGCACAGGCTGTAGGCACGTGAGCTTCAGTAGTTGTGGCTCGTGGGCTCTAGAGCACAGGCTCAGTAGTTGTGGCGTACGGGCTTAGTTGCTCTGCGGGATGTGGGGTCTTCCCAGACCAAGGCTCAAACCCGTGTCCCCTACATTGGCAGGTGGATTCTTAACCACTGTGCCACCAGGGAAGCCCCTTCATTATAATCTTGAACAGAGGAAACTTTTGTAAAAAGTTTTACTCTCTAGGAAATGTAGTGTTTCCTTTTATAACTTAATAATAAACACATGCCTGCTTTTCACACATTGCTCCCTTTTACTTATTCAACATTAAGTAGAATTTGAGGATTCTAACAACCTTTTAAAACAAACACAGCACTGACATTAAATTGACAGTTCTGTTAGATCTGTTATATCTGATTGTTGCTGGGGATCCAATTTTGACTAATCTAAATAAAATAGTTCAAATTAATTTCAAATTGGTGCTGTTATGTATTAGAGATGGACACAAATATGGCACTATACTTAGATAAATGCTATCTTAAACCATGAATTTTAAATGTATAATTTTCTTCTTATATAAACCCAAAGTAAATTATCCATTCTCCTTTGGGAAAGAAATATTAAGGAAGATCCTTAACTTTAAAACATATATAATAAACATTCCTTTTTAAATATAAACTAGAAAAACAGCTGTTAGAGATCAGCGGGAATAGTCAAAGAGGTAATCTCAAGGCTAATCACCTTCCTATCTCAGACAACTCCCATCTCATTCAGTCTTTTCATGATTATAAAATGAATGCTAAATATCTTCAATGAGTTTGCATGCAACTGTGTGGATAATTGTACAACTTGGGCCTAATTAACAGTTCATCATACTTCATGAGAGTTATGACATTGCAAATGTAGCTCTAAATCAATTAGCAGTGTTTCTTTTTTTCCAGGTTAGTCACTGAAATATTACTTCTCTTCTCAACTACTATCATTTTTCTTTTCTGATTTTCAAATTGCTTTGTAAACCCCTACTTTTCTTTTTTCCAGAAAAATGTGTGTTTAAAGGATCAATGATAATTACTAATGGAAACAGTCTTAGAAAAATTTCACAATTTAGATTAAATGTAATGAGCTTGAATTTAGTATTTTCATGTAGCAAAAAGAAATAGTTGATACTAATGATAGAAGGAAAAGAAGTATATAATAAATAGAATGGTATATTTAGATATTAATCACTAATAATTCTAGTTTCTGTTTATATAGCTGTATGAAAAGAACCACAACTCATTCCAATGATTGTGTTTAGTGAAATTTAGTACCTTATGACTTTCACAGAGCCCAGGGAATGAATGAAACTGAATAGTCTTATACACCAGGCTTTAGAAGCTCACACTGAAGTCTGTTCAACACTGTAGTCAATAAAGCGATCAACTTTACTATTTAATATGATATTTTATTTTATTATTTGATCTGATACCAGAATTAGAAAAAAATATTTTTTAATAGCTTAACTTTTTTGAAAAAATCTTCAGCCAAGAGATAGCACCAACATATTTTAATGATGAAGTCATTCTTAGATCAAAAAAAAAGAAAAAGCCCAATTGCTTTCTATTTACAAGAGTAACATGTTGTGAAACCTCAAGTGACTGATTTGTGACTATCATCACATGTAAATAGAATAAAATTCTATTTGGAAGAGAATAGCAGCATGGTACTAATTTATTTATAGTGGTTATTGAAAGTGCATCTGAGGAGGGGGTATTTAATTGAGACTTGAATGATGGGAAGGAAGCAGCAAAGCAAAAATATGGGGTAAAGTTTTTCCAAGAAGACTTGGTACTAAGTGTCTTGATATGAGATTCAGCTTGGAGTATTTAAGGAGAAGAAAAAGGCCAGTGAGGCTGAATACAATGACTGGTGGCAAGAATGGAAGGAGGTGAAGCAGGGGAACTATTCAGGGGCCTCATAGGTTATGATAAACTGATTAATATTCTGGATATTGTGGGGAGCCACTGGAGTTTAAGGGTCTGATACAATTTCATTTACCCTTAAGAATGTTTATTGCGCTTGTTGTGTGGAATAGGTTATGACTAGAATAAAGGCAGAGAGACAAGATACATTTGTTTTAGTAATCCAGAGAAGAAATGGTGGTTTGAATTAGGTAGTAGTGATGCTGGTCTGTTCCTTCTCTCTCAGTTTTGGAGAAATATGTTGTTTAAAAAATGTGTAATAGAAAGATACTCCCTTTTATCCCCTTCCTTATTCACAGAAATCCTTTATTAGAAGAACAAATTCTTATAATTCCTACTATTCAGCGATTCATGCTTTTATTTTCATTATCAGATGGAAAATGGCACTTTCTGAATTGTAGCAATTGTAATAAAAAATGGGTGAATTGATAGAGGCTTCTTTTTTTTTTTTTTTTTTTGAAATGAATGGACAGAGTACAAAGTCGGAGCAAAAAAAAAGCACACCAAAACAATGGAAGCAGACTAAGGGGCTAGTGTGAGTAGACTGAGATAATTAAAAGAGACTAAAGATCAACATTTTGAACTGCAGCTTATTTGAATAATGAAACAATTATAATAGGTGAATAGCATTGAGGAGACCTCTAGTAACGGCTGAATGAAGCAATATCAATTAAACATAAAAGTAAAATTAAAAGAAAAACCGCAGAAATAGTTCAAAGGGAAACATAATTCATAAAACAGAGATGGGAGAGTAAATTATTAAGAATGACATTGACAAGTACTATATTATGCACCTTTGTCGTGTTATAAAATATTCGCCTTGTTAACCCAATTTAATGAAATAACAGAAATTATTTTGATATCAACTCACCTTCTTGATTACAACAGGAAAAATATCTTTCTATTAAAATGTTTTTAATGAGAAAAAATAAGAGCAATTAGGCAAGAATTGGGGTTACTAAAATCCTAATTAATGGAATAGTGATGTCTTAATAATCATTGTGGTAGTAATAAAGTTACTTTAGCTCAAAAGGAAAAATGACTCATTATTTTAACTTTCTGGCATTCAACTTTACAGTTTATTTTAAGTGAACGACTAACTGAACTAACATGCAATTGTTTCGCAAATGCAAACTAATTCAAAATCTATTACAAAGATGTAAGAAGAAACAACGTGACCTACTATTTATATTTACCAGGTTAAAAGTATAAACACAAAATGTACATTATTATTTTTAAACTCTGGTTCTTAATTTCTTTGCCTATTTCCTTTAAATGCCCACCAATTTAACTGATTTTACACAATTTACAACATATGTCAGACACTCTATGGGCAGCCATTTGTGTATTCATGAATAGTGAAATATAGAAATACTGTATAAAATAAAAAGAGAGGGTAAGAATCTCTCTTAATGCTACCTACCCATGAAAATGAAGTAAGAATTGAAACAGTTAACTGGTTACTCTGTCAAAATAATTGAGAATGTTGGTTACTATACAATTAAATATCAGTTGTTCACTTGCTCATGGATAACAACTATAAAAACTAGGATAAAGATATTCATGAACAATTAGAATTAAACAAAATCATTAATGGGAAGCCTTTTTTCAGGTATTTTTATTTGGCGTTCAAGATGCTTTGCAATATACACTCAGACCCCGCTATCCATTTTTGAAAGCAACAATAGAAAAAATCTCTCTGTTTCATACAGCTTCTTAATCTGTTAATTGCTCCTGTAAATGGTCACCTCTTTGTTCTCAATATACCACTTTTACTATTGTTTTTGATGTTGGAAGATTATATGTTATACATGTCCACCATTTGTCAAAAAGTAATTATATTAGGCGATGCCATCAATTATTGCCTGATATGCCCAAATCTCCATCTTATGGAAATCTCACCATTTCAAGTCCCTGTTGCCTAGGAAGTAATTTCACATCACGTGACTCTGTTCTCTCAGCAGCAGCTAACTCTATCCAAGAATGTGTCATCTATGGGTTATCCAGCAAGCAATGACATATCTTGGCTCAAAGAGTTGCTCCCATATAGATATAATATT
Organism: Balaenoptera musculus; assembly: GCF_009873245.2. Lineage (NCBI taxonomy): Eukaryota > Metazoa > Chordata > Mammalia > Artiodactyla > Balaenopteridae > Balaenoptera > Balaenoptera musculus. The sequence continues at coordinate 74,811,241 of NC_045806.1, read as the reverse complement.
TATAAATGAACAAATACTCTCTCAGGATTAGAAGTACAAAAAATGTTGGCATTCTGGAGTGGGGCTGAAAGAAACAAACATACATAATTTCAGTAGTAATGATTTACCATTTACCATGCACTAAATCTACGATGAAAAGAATTTAGCAACATGAATAATCTCATTTAATCCTCACATCTCCACAAGGTAGTTATTACCATCCTCATTTTTAAAATGAAAAAAAAAAAAACTCTGAGTTTTTAAATAATTTGCCTAAAATTAAACTCCTAATGAGTGATGGAGCTTAGAGTTAGCTCTAAGCAATTTTGATCCTGAACCTTTATTTGCAACAACATTCCTATTTTAGAGGTCTTCTAAAAAGACTTAAGACCAGATGATCTTTCTTGAATTCTTGGATATACATGAGATTCTGTAAATATTTTTGCTCTACCAGCGCTTCACAATAAGCTTCTCTTTATCTAAACCAGTGTATGTCTCTTTCTTGCAATTTAATAAGAATCTCTCTAGAAAAGTGGCTGTGTGGATGTATATTAAATTGAATTAAAAGCAGTTTTCCTAGTTTTAGAATTCAAGCATCCAGGTCATAAAATCCTCAAGCTCTTGTTAGTTACCTTTTCTTTTACCTTCTGAGTGGACTAACCTTAGGATGGACAAAATAGTGTATTTTTCATGTGCACATAAGAATAGAGAGCTCAAAATTTCAATACTGTAAAAATTTGATTCAGTTGAGTAAGAAAGAAAATAAACAACAAAGCAACAAAATATACACAGATAACCAGATATTTGAAAAAGTAGAAGAAATCAGCCATATGATAAACAGAAAACGTAAGAAAAAAATAAATCTTTTTAGCCATTTGTGACATAAATAAATGGGGAAAATTATTTTTGATTTTGGGTTTTTCTGACAATATTAAATGGTCATGTTTAATCTGAAAATTTTATCCCTGAAAGCTGTTTCAGATCCAAATACAATTTCAGAGGAACACCTAATGTTTAATAGAAATAAGCAGTCATTAGACTATTTCTATCTTTTAATTAAACCAGGTCCATATGTTAGGCAGTTACTAGTTTGCAACAATTATTATTATTTCAATTCATTGTACTGCAAAAAAATTCAAGTTGGTAGATTTATAAGAACTGCTAATGTGATTGTAAACACTAGCCTAAAATAGATGTTGCAGGAGTATGTGAAAGAAAAGAAAACGTCCAAATTTCTAAAGTTATGAATGTTAATTAAGCATCAGAATGACCCTAATTTACCACCTGGCTAAACCAATCATTGCCAAGTCTGCCAAAATCTGACCACAAGTGCCTATATCACTACTCCATTTCCCAAGCTGATTGATTTTTCTATATATTTTCAAAAAAAATTATCATGTGGGTTTGAGAAGTATAAGCTGGGGTATAAAGGAAAAAAAAAATCAGTAAACACATTTACAACAGCACTTACGGGTAGAGAGATCCCTTCACTGCCGTTAATCATGATAAAACATGAGCATGAATTTTAACAAGCCAAAGCAGCTATGTGAAGTGCGTTAGCAGTAGCAAAAATGAAAGAAAAAGAACCTGTCACATAACTTAAGGGGAGATATCTCCAGAAAATCAGCATTGCATCTTGATAAAGTATTCAATATAGTGCCACATAATTAAAATTTCCATGTGAAAAATAACATGCACATGTTGTAATACATATCTATAGAGTTTTTATATACAAGCTTTTATATTTGAATAGAATTATATTGACCAAGTTTGCAGGCTATAGTCAGCATTTAAATACTCTTATTTTGATTATATATAAATAACAAGTAGAAATAATGTCAGGTGAAAATGAATGTTAACAAACAGAGCATAGTATCTTGGTATCATGATGACACTGGGTCACATGTTGGACTTAAGAAAATTAGCAGATCTAGAATAAATCTAATGGATTTTTTGGTTTTATCTTTTTTTTTTTTAGGAATAACTTTTCTTGAGGTAAAGTGTTCAGTTCCCTCTCTAGACAAAGTAAAATGCAGAAACAAGGTAATTATTTTAAAATTGAAACAAACAAAAATAGCTAGCTTTTTCTAAATAATCTGCTCATTGCAGGCATGTGTAGTTGTTTTTATTATGTGATTTGCTGAGAGGAGTGTATGAGGATTATGAAAAGAGTTACTTCAATTAGATTTGTGATTACCTCAATCAATCATTACTAAAGAAGATTTTTATCTGCTGGTTGTTTCAAAAGAGAACCAGAAATTTCGAACTAACACATTTTTTATTTAATATGACTTGCTTTCTATTTAGACACATATTTAACTATAAAATAAAAAGCACACATGCAATATCATAAGCCCAAATTTTAAATGTTTTGCATTATACTGTGCAACCTTTAATGAAAAGTAAAACTCTCTCTATATATTAATATGGACACACACTTATACAGCTTAGTAAGGTGGTTTTATTGCTCCTTACATAGATGTGTCAATTTGCACATTTTCTTTTAAATAAATTCTTTAGAGTAAGACACAAAATTTATTTGACTGGCTAAAGCATATCACTTAAGTTTATGGACTTCAAGTATTCTAATGTATTGATGTTTTTCTATACCATATTACAGTTATTTCATTTATAATGAGATAATTACAACATATTTTACTTTATTATATTTTCCAAATTAATCAAGTCAGAAATATACAATGTGAAATAGACAAATACTACTGTTGCTCCTACTCTGCTGCTTTTTATAATGATTCCTTATTGGTAATTCCAGACCATTTTAACTTGTAATTTCTATACTCAGTGTCACAAAAGTTTAATGTAATCTTCAAAGGTCATTTTAATATATAATATTTTTGTGTGTGTGATTCCAGCACAACTTTCAAATTATACAAAAATATGTCACAAAGGACTAAAGGCTTCACATTTTCATTTTGAGAAATAAAAATGTATCAAATTAATGGCATTAAAAAATGTAAATAAAAAAATCTAGTAGCACCAGTTGCCAGAATACCTTATTTTCATTCCTGTTTAAGAGTGGTGCCACATGCAATATGATCCCTGCTTCTCTTATGTGTGAATAAAATTGCTACCATATAAGCTAACATTTCTTTTCACAGTAATTCACACCCACAGCCTGGATATCATGTACACTCCTAGGCACATGAGTGTTTTTGTCCTTAACCATTAATCTGCCAAGCAGCCTGACTCTAAATGTTGTACATTGCAATTACTTATTTCTTTAAACATCAATGGTCATTTATGTAGTGCACCTTATTTTTATAAATATTAAAATATTGATGAATAACTATTTATATTTATATATATATACATAAGTGCATATATAAACTGAATAAAAGAATTACATGCACATTTGAAAATAAGTTTAGATTTACAGAAAAGTTACTCTTATTAACATCTTTCATCTCCTTTGTTTATTTGTCAAAACTAAATCCATACTTTATTCAAATTTTATGAGTTTTTCCACTAATGTAATTTTTCTGTTCTAGATCTAGAATCCCATCCAGGGATCTTCCCAGACCAGGGCCCGAACCCGTGTCTCCTGCATTGGCAGGCAGATTCTCAACCACTGCACCACCAGGGAAGCCCGACCTTGACAACTTTTAAGAATACTGATCAGGCTTGTAGAATGGTCCTCAATTGAAATTTAGCTGATGTCCTTTGAATGACTAGACTTAGTTTAAGGTTATTTAGGAGGAGGACCACTAAGATAAAAGTGTCATTCTCATCACATCATGTCAGGATTACTTGCTATCAACATGACATATGAAGGAGATCAGACATATGCCACACCCAAATATGCCATTCTGGCATATTATTTTGAGCTGAAGGCAATTGAGAATAAGCAGGTACAAGATGAACTCTCTGCCCTCCCTCTATCTACCTGAGGACAAGATCATATATTCCCTTGTGAGGGGTCCCTTCTCCTACTTCTGGAACCAGGAAGGGAATAATAACCTCATCACCGGAGATAAGATGACATTGAGAAAGAGTCTACACAAACTTTGTTAATAGCCTTCATCTACAATTAGTTTCCCATATATTTTCCTTCCTGCAATTTTTCACCCCTACAAGTTCAAAGTTCCTATTCTTTATCTTGTTACAACTCTTTAAATTTATCCTCTTTATTCAAATATAAAACCCTCCACACTTCATCATTTATTCGGGGATTCTTATCTTCTTTCTAAGAAGCCTCCACCTCACCTGTGCCATATAAAACTTCCAACAGCAAATAAATTCACATACCTTTTCTCCTGTTAATCTTTATTTTGTCAGTATAATTTACAGGGGCCCAGAGAACTTACAATACAGGAAGGGTTTTTCCTCCCTTATCCATATCACTGTTGATGTTAACCTTGGTAGGCTGAGGTATTGCTATGCTGTTTCTTCACTATAAAGTTATTCTTTTCCCACTTTTTTACACTGTACTCTTTTGATTTATTTATGTAAGTATAGATTATTAATTTTTTTTATACTTTGCATTAGTCTCCGATACTACTTTATTTTGTTTCTCAAATTGTTCCAGCTTTTTCATAATGCTATATTAATGGAATTATACAACGTGTAACCTTTTGGGTCTGGTTTATTTCACTTGGGAAAAAGCAATGCTATTGCTGGAATCAGTAGTTCATTCCTTTATATTTATTTATATTTATATTCCTTTTAAAGTTCAATCTGAGATTCCTTCTGAAAATTTCCAGCAAAGCCAATTTAAAAGTACCTATATGGTCAGTTACACTTAAGTAAAAATCAGGTCAAGTTTATTGAAACTGGACTTATTTTGCATAAAAATTGGTCTTAATTTGACTATACTTGGTAGAGATAAGAGTGGTTTTGAAGAGAAAAAATATGTTTCAATAACATACCATTGTGAATATGAAGTTCTAATGCTGTTAATTGTCTTTGAGTTTTGTATTTACTGTCTAAGATTCACTTCCTAGATGGGTCCTTGTTACTATGTTGCATTATTGTAAAGTTCAATTGAATTATTAAAAGAACATTCTAAACTTGTAAGTTTATCACAGTAACCTATTTTGGGATGAAAATCAGATGCCTCATGACATACAACCAGGAGATTATGCATACTGGAAAAAGCATCATTTAAAGGACTCTTCCAACCTGGATGCAAGGACCCTTTTCAGGTATTCTTGCTCATGAGCAGCAAAACTGAAGGGAATTCACTCTTGGATTAATATTTTCCACTTTAGAAGGATCCCTGAAATGGACTTGTACAAAGAGAGGACTGCTGACCTCAAACTCTCCTTAAAACCATGCTCAGACAGGGGAGAAATGACACCCACACAAGGATGGGAAGAAGACAACATCAGAAGTAGAGAGCTATCCGAAGATGTTGAACTTGATGACCTGTTGGACTATATGATTATTTATAGTGTTGTCTTGATTTATTGGACTTTTGCATATGAATCAAATGGTTTTTCCTGTCATGGGTACAGCCTTATGCAGAATTTAAAAATCAATCCAATTGTTAAGTTTGTGGTCACTTACCTACACCCATACTTCTGGGTTTCTCCTGTCCAAGACTCTGATCAGATGGCCCTTAGGAAATTTATTCTAGAAGAAAAAATCTATATTTCAGTTTGGGACACTATTGATATTACGAGATGGGATCCTCTCACTCAGCCAATCAATCATACTTGCTCTGACAATGACCATAAAAATGAATTTTCTTTAAAAGTTACTCAAACTCAGTCAGAGCAATGAGCTAAATTTCACTCAAAAGTTATAACCTCCCACTTATTAGGAGGGCCCTTCCCTCAGTTATGGGATGGACTTATATGAGTAATACAAGGTTATGCTCTTTTAAGTTTAAAGGCTTCCTTCTTTATGTTGGGAAAAATTAAATCATTCTAAGAATAATCTGCGTAATACACTAGGAAATAAGTCTGAGTGCCTTTAAACATTGTCAATATAGCATTACCCTTAAAGATAGTGATTGGTATGGAACAAACTGGGTCAGATGACCAGATATATACTGAACTGCACCTAATGAAAATTCTTGGCTTAAATTCTTACGTATAACTTTATTAATGCTACTAGCTATTACATATATTCTGCCTATTTTCCAAGATTGTTGTTTCTTGTATTACTCAATGTGTAACTGAGCCTCTGACAAAAATAATGACTAAATAACTTAAAACAGTGGACCAAATATATAGTTCTATATGAGAGTTTTTTAAAATTGAAGTATAGTTAATTTACAATGTTGTGCTATTTACAGGTGTACAACAAAGTGATTCATTTATGTATGTAGTATATATTATATGTATAAATTCTTTTTCAGTTTCTTTTCCTATAAAGGTTATTATAAAATATTGAGTATAGTTCCCTGTGTTATATGGTAGGTCTTGATGTTTGTCAATTTTATATATAGTAGAGTGTATATGTTAACCCTACCTTCCTAGTTTATCCTTTCCCCCCACTTTTCCCCTTTGGTAAGCATAAGTTTATTTTCTATGTCTGTGAGACTATTTCTATTTTGTATCATTTTTTTATTTTTATTTGTATCATTTTTTTTTAGATTCAACATATAAGTGATATCGTATGATACTTGTCTTTCTCTGACTTACTTCACTTAGTATAATTATCCTCTAGGTCCATCCATGTTCCTGCAAATGGCATTATTTCATTCTTTTCTATGGCCAAGTAGTATTCCATTGTATACGTGTGAAACATCTTTATCCATTCATCTCTCAATGGACATTTAGGTTGCTTCCATTTCTTGGCTATTATAAATAGTGTTGCATTGAACATTGAGGTGCATATATCTTTTCAAATTATGGTTTTCTCTGGATATATGCCCAGGAATGGAATTGCTGGATCATATGGTAGTTTTAGTTTTAGTTTTTAAAGGAACCTCCATACTGTTCTCCATAGTGGCTGTACCAATTCACATTCCCACCAACAGTGTAGGAGGGTTCCCTTTTCTCCACACCCTCTTCAGCATTTACTATCAGACTTCTTAATGATAGCCATTCTGACTAGTATGAAGTGATACCTCACTGTAGTTTTGATTTGTATTTCTCTAATGATTAGTGATGCTGAGCATGTTTTCATGTGCCTTTTGTAATTTGTATGTCTTCTTTGGAGAAATAGCTATTTAGATCTTCTGCTCATTTTTTTGTTGAGTTGTTTGTTTTTTTTTTTTTTTTTTGAGCTGTATGAGCTGTTTGTGTATTTTGGAGATTAATCCGTTGTCAGTTGCATTGTTTGCAAATATTTTCTCTCATTCTGTAGCTTGCTTTTCATTTTGTTTATGGTTTCCTTTGCTGTGCAAAAGCTATTAAGTTTAATGAGGTCCTGTTTGTTTATTTTTGTTTTTACTTCCATTATTCTAGGAGGCGTATCCAAAAAAATATTGCTTGTGATTTATGTCAAAGTGTGTGCCTATGTTTTTCTCTATGATTTTCATAGTATCCGGGCTTACATTTAGGTCTTTAATACATATTGAGTTTATTTTTGTGTATAGTGTTAGAGAATGTTCTAATTTCATTCTTCTACATGTGATTGTCCAGTTTTTCCAGCACCACTTATTGAAGAGACCGTCTTAGAGGAAATTATTTCAGCTTTTCACCACTGAGTATAATGTTAGCTGTGAGCTTATCACATATAGTCTTTATTATGTTGAGATATGTTCCCTTAATACCCACTTTGTTGAGTTTTTGTCATAAATGGTTGTTGAATTTTGTCACAGCTTTTTTGGCATCTATTGAGAGGATCATATGATTTTTATTCTTTAATTTGTTAATGTGGTGCTCCTGGGCATATATCAGGAGAAAATGATAATTTGAAAAGATACATGCACCCCAATGTTCAGTGCAGCACTATTTACAGTAGCCAAGACATGAAAGCAACCTAAATGCCCACTGACAGATGAATGGATAAAGAAGACATGGTATATATACAATGGAATACTACTCAGCCTTAAAAAAGAATGAAATAATGCCATGTGCAGCAACATGGATGGACCTAGAGATTATCATATTAAGTGAAGTAAGTCAGACAGAGAAAGACAAATATCATATGGTATCACTTATATGTGGAATCTAAAAAATGATACAAATGAACTTATTTACAAAACAGAAACAGGCTCACAGATTTAGAAAACAAACTTATGGTTATCAAAGGGTTAAGGTGGGGGAGAGATAAATTAGGAGGTTGGGATTAACATATACACATAACTATATATAAAATAGATAATCAACAAGGATCTACTGAATAGTACATATAACTACTCAATACTTTGTAATAATCTATATGGGAAAAGAATCTGAAAAAAGAATAGATATATGTATATGTATAACTAAATCACTTTGCTGTACACTTGAAACTAACACAACATTGTAAATTAACTATATTTCAATATAAAATGAAAGTTTAAAAATTTTTCTAAATTAAAAAAAATTAAATTAAAATTAAAAAAATAAAGAGGATCCAAAAATATTTGACTTACTGGGGTTCTTTTTTTACCATACTACTATAGAATTTTTTTTAATTGTGAAATTATATCAACTATTATTGAGCACTAGCTATGTAAAAGATAGTGGCAGTGAGTAGGATGTAAAAGTTGTTTAGTTATGGTTCATGCTTTCAAATAACTGAACAAAGTTTAATGGAATAAGGCATAATCACATGAATATATATTTTTTAAATGATTGCAATAACTAAACATTATCAAAAGAGAAACAAAGCTGTCTTTAAACAACTGACATGTTAATGCTGTAAACATTGGGTGCTATGAATTCGGAAGGCTGAGTAATTGCTGTGACCTAGAGGAAATGATATTATGAAACTTTATGGAAAGGAAGGATCTGAGCTTATCTTTAGTGGTAGGACTTAACCAGGAGGAACAAAGTGAAGATGGATGAAGGAACAGAAAAAAATGGAAGTGTAAAATCACAAGATCTATTAGATACCATGAGGACTGGTTTGTTGAACAAAGGATTTTTACAATAACATGGATATTTTTTATTATAAATCTCACCAAATAGTTGTTTACTTGCTATATGTTAAACTGTTCACATTCAGAAGAATTGGTGGTATATTTTAATGGTTTTTAAACTTTTATTTAGCATTTGATTCTTTTTCCTCTAAACAAATGTAACTTGGAACTTTGATATGGCACAATAATGCAATAGCAGCATTCTTTAAATAGATTGGTGGGAAATATGTTGTTACTTAATGAATCCTTGCAGTACCAACATGTAGACTTGGGGTTCCATTGAGCAAAATATGAAAACAACTCTTTTATAGAAATAGTTGGAGAGGCTGTTTATGATTTCTTTTACTACAGAAAACTTTGGGGTTATATAGCTTTACACAGTAGGAGATATGTATGAACAGTAAGTTAAGGCTTGGTAGTGGAGAATAGTAAACATATTCCTATAGATAATGTAAAACGGTTGAAGAGGTATAAAAGATCTGTGATTAAATCAATATTCTAGGAATATTAGGCATACTTTGAGCTTTACAATGTGGGGACACAATTGTCTGAACAGTAGTTTGGTAAAACAAGAATTGATTGTTTTCCTTCATACACTATTTCTATTATATCTATATAATACTTGTCAGAATGAATACTTGACTTCAACCTATATTCCCTTAGTAAAAAAAATCTGAAAGAGACTTCAGAATTGCAGAGGTCAATCCAATATAACAAATATTATATTTTCAAATAATTACATAAAACCAAATACTTGGTTCAATATTGCCTAATATTTAAAACAACATTTTAGGCCATATTCCAAGGCATATAATAACATTAGATGTTTTCCCCTAATTCCAAATTCAGTGTTTCTATGAAAATACTTCGCTAGTACATTATTATTTATGAGTTGTTGAACTTTTGCCAGCAAGTCAGATATTACAACAACCAAATCTTCTCATTATATAAAATATTATCTTACTTATATAGATGAGATACAGGGGTACAACAAAAGCATTTGCAAGAAACAGCAATTTCTTACTCAAAACTCATTATACCCTCAAGGTATTTTATACTCTTACTAGAGTTATCTTTGAAGATTTTATATTATACTTGTAGTGAGTAGTCAAGACATGAAATAATAAGACAAAGTAAATAGATATATTAGTTTTATTTTTACTTTAATCCACATTTCATAAGCCATTCCTTATTAAATGAAATTCATTCAATATGTAACAAATATTTATATATTATTACATAAGATTATAACAGCAATAGTTAATTAAAATATCATATTATGCAGAATAAATGAAAGGCAGCTTAGGACCTTTCTTTATACTGCAATACTGTCTTTGAAAAATGTAGACTTGTTCTCTGTATTCAAATAATTTAGACATTTTTCAGAAGATATTATTCAAATGTATTTTATAATACAGGCTAATGTACTCTTTCAGGTTGGTACTATCTTCTTTTCAAAATTAAGATTATTATTTTTGTTTTGTTATTCTTATTAAGAAAGAAACTAGAAATTCATCAAGATTTTAAAAATATTTTGTTTAAGATAAAAAAGTTCTGGCCCATGAATTAATGAAGAATTTTACAAACTAATCTTTATGCAGTCAGGAAATGGATGGGAGTCCAAAATAAAAGTATCTTGAGTTGTTTCAATTAGACCATTTTCTGTGTTTCTGCTCCTCTGTGGAGATAGATAGGCTGCTTTGTCTCAAAATCTCACTTTGACAGCCTTAAAAAAATCATGTTAGAAAATAGACTTAAAGAATATTTAGAGTGTTCTGCCTATGTTTTCCTCTAAGCGTTTAATAGTGTTTGGCCTTACATTTAGGTCTTTAATCCAGAACACTCCATGACATAAATCACAGCAAGATCCTTTTTGACCCACCTCCTAGAGAAATGGAAATAAAAACACAAATAAACAAATGGGACCTAATGAAATGTAAAAGCTTTTGCACAGCAAAGGAAATCATAAACAAGATGAAAAGACAACCCTCAGAATGGGAGAAAATATTTGCAAATGAAGCAACTGACAAAGGATTAATCTCCAAACTTTACAAGCAGCTCATGCAGCTCAATATCAAAAAAACAAAAAACCCAATCCAAAAATGGTCAGAAGACCTAAATAGAAATTTCTCCAAAGAAGATATACAGATTGCCAACAAACACATGAAAGAATGCTCAACATCATTAATCATTAGAGAAATGCAAATCAAAACTACAATGAGATATCACCTCACACCCGTCAGAATGCCCATCATCAAAAAATCTACAAACAATAAATGTTGGAGAGGGTGTGGAGAAAAGGGAACCCTCTTGCACTGTTGGTGGGAATGTAAATTGATACAGACACTATGGAGAACAGTATGGAGGTTCCTTAAAAACTACAAGTAGAACTACCATATGACCCAGCAATCACACTACTGGGCATATACCCTGAGAAAACCATAGGTCAAAAAGTGTCATGTACCACAATGTCCATTGCAGCTCTATTTACAATAGCCAGGACATGGAAGCAACCTAGGTGTCCATCAGCAGATGAATGGATAAAGAAGATGTGGCACATATATACAATGGAATATTACTCAGCCATAAAAAAGAATGAAACTGAGTTATTTGTAGTGAGGTGGATGGACCTAGAGTCTGTCATACAGAGTGAAGTAAGTCAGAAAGAGAAAAACAAATACCATATGCTAACACATATATATGGAGTCTAAAAAAAAAAAATGGTCATGAAGAACCTAGGGGCAAGATGGGAATAAAGGCGCAGACCTACTAGAGAATGGACTTAAGGATATGGGGAAGGGAAAGGGTAAGCTGGGACAAAGTGAGAGAGTGGCATGGACATATATACACTACCAAATGTAAAATAGATAGCTAGTGGGAAGCAACTGCATGGCACAGGGAGATCAGCTCTGTGCTTTGTGACCACCTAGAGGGGTGGGATAGGGAGGGTGGGAGGGAGGGAGACACAAGAAGGAAGAGATATGGGGATATATGTATATGTATAACTGATTCACTTTGTTATAAAGCAGAAAGCTAACACACCATTGTAAAGCAATTATACTCCAATAAAGATGTTAAAAAAATATTTAGAGAATTACAAGTAAGGATTAAAGGTCTGTGTCAGGATGCATTTTAAAAGATTCTTACCTTAGGGACTTCCCTGGTGGTGCAGTGGTTAAGAATCCGCCTGCCAATGCAGGGGACACTGGTTCGAGCCCTGGTCCGTGAAGGTCCCACATGCTGCGAAGCAACTAAGCCCGTGTGCCACAACTACTGAGCCTGCGCGCCTAGAGCCTGTGTTCCGCAGCAAGAGAAGCCACAGCAATGAGAAGCCCACGCACCGCAACAAAGAGTAGTCCCTGTTTGCAGCAACTAGAGAAAGTCTGTGCGCAAGGCCCAAAGCAGCCAAAATAAATTTTAAAAATAAATAAAATAAATTAAAATAAAAGACTCTTACTTTAAAACATTCTATCAATAACAATATTTTAGGTATACAAAAAGTTATAGAAATAATTTTAGTTTTAAAGGTTATCTTCTGTATTTTTAGCTATGAGGAAGGGGTCAGTTCCTATGATCAATAACACCAAAAACTTTTACATACATTATAGAAAATAAAAAATATATATATACTGTTGCCAGTTTTGCCTATAAATGCCCTTATTGAATCAATAGTGGAGTTCCTTAATTGGTACAAATCCCTTTATTGTCAGAGCAATGAAACATGGGAGACACTTTCATTTACAGGAGAATTTTTCAGCTACATTCTTACAACTAACTTTGACAAACGTACTCCACTATAAATCTGTAATTGCTTAATATTGTGCAATTCAGAGGATTTTGCGCCATTACTCTTGATATTGAAATGACCTGTCTTATTTTGTTCAACATGAGAAAAGAAAATGGGGTAAGTGTTTAGAACTGAACATCTTATTATACTTCACTAAGGAGACAACAATGTATTTATTACAACCTCAATACGGCTAATGGAAAAAAGATGTATAGGGACTTTGCTCTTACCTATTGGGCAACATGCAATGATATACGTATATATTCAATACAAATTTATAAATATATTAATCATATTTACATGTTCACAAACATTAGTACCTTAGTTCTGCTTCTGCCCTATTTAGCCGTTCACATTTAGTAATGCTGCTGATAATTTTGTGACCTCAATTTTTCCAACTATAAAATTAAGTTCCATTTCCTTTTTAAAATTCTATGATCTGTTGTAAACAATTACAGGTAAAAATTTAAATAAAACAAAATTTTGGATTTTTTTAACTTTCAAAACTTTGTCCCTAAGAAGTTGTTTGCCATCAATTTATAAAATTTTAATTTGCAAAAAAAGTCTTAGAAAAGCTAAGTATTTCCTGTTAAATATTTTTTTGCTGAATTTTAAGTTGTTGTCACAAAAAGCTGGCTGAATTTGTAATTTTCAGTGCTCATCATGGCTTTGTCTAGATAACGTAAGACATCTCAGGGATACCTAAGTTTAGCACAATAAGTAGTTCTATATAATTTTTTTATTAAAATCATTATTTACTAAAATATTACATTTTGAAATGCGGATTCAAACACAGGGAGAAAGAAGATAAAGGCCATATGTACTCCTTGAATAAAAGTTAACATTAAGGGGCTTCCTTGGTGGCGCAATGGTTGAGAATCTGCCTGCCAATGCAGGGAACACGGGTTCGAGCCCTGGTCTGGGAAGATCCCACATGCTGCGAAGCAACTAAGCCCGTGTGCCACAACTACTGAGCCTGCGCGTCTGGAGCCTGTGCTCCGCAACAAGAGAGGTCGCGTTAGTGAGAGGCTCTCGCACCGCGATGAGGAGTGGCCCCCACTTGCCGCAACTAGAGAAAGCCTTCGCACAGAAACGAAGACCCAACACAGCCATAAATAAATAAATAAATAAATAAAATTTTTTTTAAAAGTTAACATTAAATACATCTTAAGTGTTAATTGTTATAGTCTAATTATATCTGTGTTTCCCTGGAGATTGACTCATTCCAGTTATGGGGGGTAAAGGTTTTGTTATACCTATGTGACATCTTAATTCAGAATACAAAATTCTCTTTGTTTCTCTCGCTAACTGATCTCTAATTTTTTCCCTCATGAATCTTCAAAATTCATTGTGCTGAAAGTCACAGAACCTACATTGATTCCATACCTAAACAATTTAAAAATTTATTTTAGAAGAAAATTTCTCATTCTATTTTAGAGGTGCAAATTTGTGTTTATTGGTCTTTGCAAACAGGTACATTCATAAAAATAGTACAGTATCTTAATATTTACATATTTTGTCTTGTAAAAAGACCCTTAATCAAAGTCTTTAAGCTGAAATTTTAAGTTGAATAAAGCCAGAAGAAAACATAAAATATCTTTCTCCAAACTTCAAAGTAGGAGAAATAGTAACATTTCAAATCTGCCCAGAAAATCATAAGCATTTCTAAAATAAATTTAAATTTGAAATATTAGATGGCTAGAATTAACTTGTAATTATGAGATATAATAGGACAACTGAAAAATACATACTACAAAAAGAATGTTAAATAAAATTAAGAGTTCTGAATTTCAAATTAATGGAGAATAAACTTCGATGGAGGGACATATTCTTTACCTCTTTTTTTAAACATCTTTATTGAAGTATAATTGCTTTACAATGGTGTGTTAGTTTCTGCTTTATACCAAAGTGAATCAGCTATACATATGCATATATCCCCATATCTTCTCTCTCTTGCGTCTCCCTCCCACCCTCCCTATCCCACCCCTCTAGGTGGTCACAAAGCACTGAGCTGATCTCCCTGTGCTATGTGTCTGCTTCCCACTAGCTATTTTACATTTGGTAGTGTATATATGTCCATGCTACTCTCTCACTTCGTCCCAGCTTACCCTTCCCCCTCCTCGTGTCCTCAAGTCCATTCTCTACGTCTGCATCTTTATTCCTGTCCTGAAAAAAAAGTTTTCAGAACTTTTTTTTTTTTTTTTTTTAGATTCCATATATATGTGTTAGCGTATGGTATTTGTTTTGCTCTTTCTGGCTTACTTCACTCTATATGACAGACTCTAGATCCATTATTTACCTCTTTTTAAAAAATCAAGTTCTACAGTTTAAAATCACAGAGATAGAGCACTCTGGGTATTTCCTAAGAAATAGCAGTTTAAATTTAAAACAGTAAAGTTGCTGCTCACTTTTAGTTGATAAAAACATTTTGTTGTTCTTGCTGTGAGGGCAAATTTCAGCTCTAATGCTCTCTTGTAATTAGAAGAACTTTCATAGTGAATTTGGAATTTTTTTCTTATGTTTGAACCCTTTAAAATTTGGTCGTCAAATTGTCAGGGCAGCACAGACTCTTCCTAGCATCCACATGGGACTTCTGGTATTGGTGTGAAGATTGCAGTCAGTTGTCTGAATGGCAGGTAACCAGTAATGATCTATGTTTTTCTTATGCATAATTGTGGACTGTTATCAAAAGAAAGGAAGCACTTTGAATCATGAAAGTGTGAGCTTGCCATTCCAAACACTGTCTTGAATATATGTAAATTTAAATCAGAAGTCTTTTATTAGTGATGAGAATAAAATTGAACAATTTATTGGATCTTTTACATTTCATTATGTTTTCAATGTATTTCAATTTTTTCAACATTTTAATGACATCTACCTCATGAAATATTTAATCTGAAATTTAGAGTGATATAGCCTTTTCCTTTTAAGAAATATAATATGCTATTTTAGTTCCAAATTTGAATTGGTGGTGTATGCTGCTATTGATCTGCATATTAAAGCATCATTGATGTGATAGTACAAAAGAAGTTTTATACTGCACTGCTCTTAACACTCAAACTGCATGGAAAGGCTGATCTTATAACATCTCAAATTACTCATTTTGATCTCAAGGAAAAAGTTACAACAATCCTATTAACATTGATCTCACTCAAAGGAACTTGAAACATAATACAATATTAACTTGCTTTTTTTTTTAATGAAACTATTTTTAAAGTAAGAAGAGTTATTTTTTAAAAATCTGCATGCAAAGAATAATCACAGGTCAGATTATATCTACGGAACAGAGTAATTCCAGTTAGACTCTAAGTACCAAAAGTAGTTGACAATGTATAAATGTATCACTTAAAATGGTTATAGGTACAAATTTATAACAGGTGACTAGAGAAGGAAATAATTGTTTGCCAGTGCATCTTCTATATCATTGTAATTGGTTTCTTATCATTAAATCACTTATAGTGTTAATAATACATCAATTGAACTCTACCATGCAATCTTTACTACATTGAGAAGGTCATATTCTGTTCCATTTATCATAATCAGGTTACACATTAAGAAAAGTCTTACAAACATGTAAATTTACACACCTTTTTAAGTAGGTCAGTTTTTATGAAGCCTTCTTTTCAAAAAAAATAATTCATTTTCTTTCGGTTAAAACTACCCCTCTCTGCCCCATTCCAGCAGATTGTATATAATTCTATCCTTAAAATTTTGACACAATATTTCGGGACTATTTCTGTAGCATAATGTGAGTTATACCTCTATCCAGAAAATAATTTGACTACTATATGCTGGAGGTATTCATGGAGGTCAAATCATTTTGCCAGCTATAAATAACTTTAGCAATACCACATTTGATATAGGTGAATTAATTACTAAAGTATATATAAAGGTGTAATATTCAACATATAGTAGTAATAGTATTGGATGTGGAGTCAAGAAGACCTAAGTTTGAGACCCCATATAACCATTTATAAGCAGTGTGAAACTACAAGTGAGCTTACCTTTCTCTCATCTTCAGTTAAATCATATCAAAAATACTCTGCCTGAATTAGAAGATGGTTGACAGTTTTAAAGTTGGTGAAGGATGTGAAACTGCCTAGCACAGATTCTGTCACATAGTAGCAACTCAGCCACTTAAAAAATCTGAATGTAAATAAGTCTTATAAAGATTTCAAGATACAATTTAATGATACCAAATCTATGAAGTTTGGTCACACTGTAGGACAGTTTCCAAAATGCTAATATTGAACAAATATTAGCAGAAAATAATAAGTAATTTATTTTTATTAAAAACATACTACAGCATATGTTTGCTAATATAACTTGTGACATGTATGGTGTTATTTTCTGTTTACATTACCAATAAGTAATTTAGATCTGTAGAGTCAAGATGTTACAAAATTCTTCATCAAATATAACGTACTCTTTAATTCTCTTTGATATAGGAAGATATTAGACATATAATTAGGACTTGAATTTGAGAAGTTTTTTACAGCTACACAAGTGATCATTTGAAGTTATACACTTGGAAATGTGAGAATTCATGGAAGAGTCATTGATTCTTGTGGTATACTTAGTTATAAATATTTAGTGTATACATTATAGACTAAAATAAATGATTTGACAGTCATGTTTCTGGAAAATCTTCCCCAGTCATAAGTTCTCTGAAGGCAGGAATCATGTCTTATTTATGTGTGTATCCTCAGCACAAAGCACAGTTCCTGACACAAACTTGGATTCACTAAGTTCCTATTGATCGACTGAAATAATAGAACATTTCATCATTAATTACTTAGGCATAAGTGATGCTAACCTAGTTTTCCCAGATGTAGTTATCAGAAACAACACAGTACTACTGTTAGGATGAATTTCCCAAAAGAATGACTGTGGAGAGATAGGGAGGTTGGTGATGAACGTGTGTGTGTGTGTATGTGTTTATGTGTGTATTCTGTGTGTGTAATAAGAAGATTGGAAAAGGAAAGGAGGGATACATAGAGTTGTGTATTAGAAGACAATACAGAAGAGATTTTGAGAATGGAATTTTTCACTAGTTACAACCTGTTTTACAAGATAATGGGTATAATAAACATCTGCTTTTTTTGGCTTGGAGACCGCTTCTGAACTGCTAAAATGCATATACATGGTATGCCATTTAGCAGGAAAGGAATTTTCTTTCAGTTATTATGTAGCATTGTCTGAGTTGGTGATACTGAAATACATAAGCTTAATTAATTGATTCAATTAAAGAATATGAAAATTAATTATATTGAAGATGCATAAAGGCTTCTTCACAGGATTTCTTTCACAGTACTTTTTAAAATATATTTCTTTTTTCTTTTTCTTTTTAAAAATATTGAAGTATAGCTGACATACAATATTATAATAGTTTCACGTATACAACATATTGATTTAACATTTATAAAAGTTATGAATTGATCACCATGATAAATCTAGTAACCATTTGCCAACACATAAAGTTATCACACTATTATTGACTATATTTCCTATACTGTACATCACATCCCTGTGACTTGCTAGTTTTATAAATGTAAGTTTGTATCTCTTAATTGGCTTCAACTATTACACCGAACACTCGACCTCCTTCCCCTCTGCTGACCACCAGTTGATTTTCTGTATCTATGAAGTCTGTTTCTATTTTGTTGTATTTATTTGTTTGTTTTGGTTTTTTAGATTTGACATATAAGTGAAATAATAAGGTATTTGTCTTTCTCTGTGTTATTTCACCTAGCATAATACCATCTAGATCCATCCATATTGTCACAAATGTCACGAAAGCATTCTTTTTAAAGGTTTAATAATATACCATTGTATACATATGTACCATAGCTTCTTTATCCATACATCTATTGATGGAACTTTAGGTTGCTTCCAAATCTTGGCTATTGTAAATAATGCTGCAGTGAATATGGGAGTGCATGTATCTTTTCAAATTAGTGTTCTTGCTTTCTTTGGATAAATACCTAGAAGTAGAATTGCTGGATCATATGTTTACCCTATATTTAATTGTTTGAGGAACTTCTATACACGTTTTCCATAGTGGCTGCACAAATTTATCTTTCCACCAAAGCTACACAATGGTTTTCTTTTCTCCACATCCTCTCCAACAACTGTTTTCTGTTATCTTTTTGATAATAGCCATTCTGACAGGTGTGAGGTAATACCTCATTATGGTTTTGATTTGCATTTCCCTCATGATTTGTGTATTAAGCACTTTTTCTTGTGTCTGTTGGCCATCTATATGTCTTCATTGGAAAAATATCTATTCAGGTCCTCTGCACATTTTATAATCAAATTGTTTGTTTTCTTTGAGAGTCAGTTTATTAGTTCTTCATATATTTTGGATATTAACCTTTTATTGGGTATATCATTAGCAAATATCTTCTCCTATTCAGTAAGTTTCCTTTTCATTTTGTTGTTGGTTTCTTTCATTGTGCAGAAGCTTTTTAGTTTAATTAGGTTCCATTTGTTTATTTTTGCTTTTGTTGCCTTAGGAGACATATCCAAAAAATATTGCTAAGACTGATGTCAAAGAGCATACTACCTATATTTTCTTCCAGGAGTCTTATGGTCTCAGGTCTCACACTTAAGTTTTTAATTCATTTTGAGTTTATTTTTTATACAGTGTAAGGAAGTGATCCACTATCATTGTTTTGCATGTAGATATCCAGTTTTCACAACACCATTTATTGAAGAGACTGTGTTTTCCCCACTGTATATTCATGTCTCCTTTTTTGTAAATTAATTGACCACATAAGCATGGGTTTATTTATGGGCTCTCAATTCTATTCCATTGATTTATGTGTCTGTATTTGAGCCAATACCTTATAATTTTGATTACTATAACTTTGTAGTATAATTTGAAGTTAGGGCACTTGCTATCTCTGGCTTTGTTCTTCTTTCTTAAGATTATTTTAGCTATTCAAGGTCCTTTGCGGTTCTATACAAATTTGGGTACTATTTATTCCAGTTCTGTGAAAAATATTGGTATTTTGATAGGGATTACATTGAATCTGTAGATTGCTCTGGGTAGTACGGACGTTTTAAAAATATTAATTTTTTCCAAACCATGAGCAGGTTATATCTTTTCATTTATTTGTGCCATCTTCAATATCAATATCTCACAGTTTTCAAAATACAGGTATTTCACCTCCTTGGTTAAATTTATTACTAGAAATTTTATTCTTTTTGATGCAATTGTAAATGAGATTGTTTCCTTAATTTCTCTTTCTAATATTTTGTTATTAGTGTATATAAAAGCAACAGATTTCTATATATTAATTTTGTATCTTACAACTTTAGTGAATTCATTTATTAGTTTTAATTTTTTTTGGTGGATTCTTCAGGGTTTTCTTTAAATAGTATCATGTTATCTGCAAATAGTGATGGTTTTATTTCTTCTTTTTCTAATTTGGACAATGTTTATTTCTTTTTCTTTTTTGATTGCTTTGGCTAGGACTTCCAATATTGTGAAGAATAAGTGGTGAGTGGATATCCTTGCCTAGTCCCTAATCCTAGAAAAAATGTTTTCAGCTTTTCACTATTGAATATGATGTTAGCTGTGGACTTCTCATATATGGCTTTTATTATGTTGAGGTATGTTCCCTCTATACCCACTTTGTTGAGATATTTTTTATCATAAATGAATGTTGAATTTTATTAAATGCTTTTCCCGCATTTAATTAGATTACCATATTATTTTCATCCTTTGTTTTGTTAAAATGGTATAGCTTTGGCTTCTTTGGGAAACTCTTCATGTCTCCTTCAATTCTGAATGATAATCTTGCCAGGTAATATATTCATGGTTGTATTTTTTTTCCTTTCAGTACTTTGAATATATATTGTGCCAGTTCTTTCTGTCCAGTAAAGTTTCTGCTGAAATATCATCTTATAGTTTTATGAGGGTTCCCTTGGGCATAATTAGTTGTTTTTCTCTTGCTGATTTTTGTGTCTTGGTGTGGGTTTCTGGGTTCATCTTGTTTGGGACTCTCTCTTCTTCCTGGACTTAGATGCCTCTTTTCTTTGCCAGGTCGGGGAATTTTTCAGACATTATTTCTTCAAACAGATTTTCTATACCTTTCTCTTTCTATTCTCCTTCTGGGACTCTTACAATGTGAATGTTAGTATGCTTGATATTGACCCAGAGATCTCTTAAACTATCCTTATTTTTTAAAATCATTTTTCTTTCTGCTCTTTCAATTGGATGATTTCCAGTAACCTGTTTTTCTGATGCATTTGCCTTCATCTTCTAATCTGCTGTTGATTCCCTCTAGTGTATTTATTTTTAAATTTCAGTTATTGTATTCTTCAGTCCTGATTGGTTCTTTTCTATATTTTCTATTTCTTTGTTGAAGTTCTCACTGAGTTCATCCATTCTTCTTCCAAGATTGGTCAGTATCTTTATGGTTATTTCTTTGAACTCTTTATTTGGTAAATTGCTTATCTCTGTTTCTTTTAGTTCTTTTTCTTAGGTTTTCTCTTGTTCTTTCATTTGGAACATATTTCTTCTTCTTCTTATTTTGCTTAACTCTCTGTGTTTGTTTCTATATATTAGGTTTATCAGCTAAACACCCCTGTCTTGGATAAGTGGCTTTATGTAGAAAGTGTCCTATGGGGCCCAATGGGGCAATTCTCTTTAGTGACCAAAGCCAGATGCTCCAGGGGTATCCCCTATATGGGTTGCATGTATCCTCCTGTTGTGGTTGGGTCATGATTGCTGTGAACATGATGGTGATTTGCTTTGGCCCCCAGTCTATCTGGCTGCATGGCTCAGCTGCAAATTCTGCATATTCCCTGGTGGGTGGGGCTGGTACTCAACTCAGCTGTCTATGAGACCTGGATGTCACTGCTTACTGGCACATTGGTGAGCAAGGCCACAGTTCTAGCTGTCTAAGAGGACTGGCTGTGACTGCTGAAGGTGCACTGGTGTGCAGGGTTGGGTCCTTGAAGTGGGAGACACTTTTAAGTGTGCGGATGCTCACTGAGGCCACCCACCAAGTGGGGTGTGGTAGGCCCACTTTGAAGGGGAACTGGTGCCAGCCAGGGCTGTCTGCAAGGTGGAGTGGGGCAAAACCCACTTTTCAGTGGTTGGTTGGAGTGCACAGCTTGGGTGGGGCTTCCCCTCAGGGAACATGGGAGTTGGGTATATTGTGTTAGCTAGGTTGATGGAAGGTGGAAGAAATGGTGCCTGCCAGCACTAAGCCAACTAGGTGTAAAGAGAGTAAAAAAAAAAAAAAAATTGGCACCCACCAGTGTTTCTGTCCCTGGAGATAGTTCCACCAATTCCCTGCTTCTCTGGCACACACATTAAAATTGGTCAATCAATCTCCTTCTCATATGACCGAGGAGTTTTTCCAGCTGCTGCTTCTGCACTGGGACTCATAGTGACTTAGTTTTTACATGAGCACTTCAAGAGCGGAGTCTGTTTCCCACAGCCCTCAGGCTTTTCTGGCTGTAAGCCCCACTGGCTTCAAAGCCAGAAATTATAGGGATTGGCCTTCCCAGTACAGGACCCCTGGGCTGGGAGCCTGAACTGGGGCTTGGACCCCTCACTCCTTAGGGGATCTCCATGGTTGTGATATCACCCCCACTTCTGTGCCACTACACTAATGGTGTGGCTTCTGACTGGACTGTATCTCTGTCCTCCTACCCATCTCAATGTAGCCTTTTCTTTATATCCTTAGTTGCAGAAAATCTGCTCTACTAGTTTTCATGTTGTTCTCAGAGATAGTTTTTCAATATGTAGTTATAGTTTTGGTGTGTTTGTGGGAGATGGTGAGCCCTAGATCTTTTACTTCACCATCTTGATCTGGACCTTCTCTTTCACATTTTAATTAGAAGTTTCAAAGATAAAAATCTGAATTTGAAATTTTGCATGATAAAATGTAGGAAATTATGAAATAATTTTTTCAATTGTTTTTGACAATAGTGATGAGAATGAGGAAAATATTTCAGCCATACATAGAATTTGAGAGGGTAATTTAGCAATTTCAACCTTATCCATAAGTTATATAATTCATTGCTTTTACTAATAAAAATAAACTATATTCAATTTTAATGTTCTTGAATTTCCTATTCTCCCTCAATTATGCCATACAGTCATTTTCCTCAATAAGTCTCTTTTATGATATACTTTTTGAGACCAAAAAAATGTAACTTACTGGCTTTCTGTTCCCTTAATATCACATTTGCCAACAGGATAGACTTTAAAGTGCCTGAAAATACTTTCCATGAATGTATCAAACTACTTTGAAAAATAATCAGCATATGAAACAAAGAAAGATAATCATGAGAAAAGCTCCTTGAAATAGCTGACAGTTAATATAACATGAGGTTTATAAGCAGAAGTTTTGCAATCAGACTGCCTGGGCTCAAATTGCAGCTCTGTTACAAACTAACTCTGTGACCTGAGGCAATTTTAAGTCTCATTTCTTCATCTGCAAATTCAGGTATAATAATAAGAGTATCTCCTAGGGTTGCTGTGGTAAATAAATGAGTAAACTACCTAAAGTTTATTAAGCACTTTTTGTTAGCTATTATTAGTAGTAGTACTAGTGTTAGTATTAGTATTAGTATTTCTTACAAGGTCCATACTAATGGCCTAAGTTTCCATAAGATTAATTCTGTTAACTAATACCACACAAAACTCATAAGTTAATTAATTACTAATACTTTAGTTACCTTTTTAAGGTAAAAAATAAATTATTATTTTAGATTATTTTGGATATTTGGAGATCAAACTTATAGAACTCTGTTCCCTTTGAGTTCCTCTCAATTTTAAATAAATTCAGCTCTATTAATGTGATAATTAGAATTTATCCTACCACTTTATAAAGGGATAACTCTACCACGCTCATTTGTCTGTCCCGCTAAAATATATCAGCCCTATTATTCTGGGACTTTAATCAAAATATTAATCTGTTTCGAAGGTCTTATTTCTAGCATCTAGAACAGCTATTTCACTGAATTCTTCTCCTACCCATTCAAGATATATCATACCCTCAAAAATTATGACAAAAATGGAGTCTTAAGAGAACTTGACTAATTTAACAACATTTTTCAGAACGTGAAGAAGAATAATTGAGACCTTACTTCTTTATAGGTAATTAGGAAAATGTAAATCAGAGTAAAATATTTGGTAATGCTAATTGTTGGCAAGAATATGAGGGAAGCAAGAATTTTATACTGTTTCGATGGAACTATAAATATGTCACAACCACTTTGGATTATAATTTGACATTATCATTTCTAAATGTATATTGTAAAAATAATCTTTTATGTGTGTAAGGAGAGATGAACAGGGATTGTCATTGTATAATTTTTATAATAGTGAAAACTGGGAAATAATCTAAATGAACAACAATATATATTTTAAAATGTAAATATATTTATAAAATTTAATAAAATTAAGAAATAACAAATGAAATAAATATATATGTATCAGTGTAGATAGTCTAAAAAACATTGAAAAGAAAAAGAGTTGCTTAAAAATTTATATAAAACATACAATCCACAAACAAGAGTCCATATTAATTTCTAGTTTTAGTCACTCTGTGGACTTTGAGTGGACTTTTGTAGGAGATGTTCTATGCGTCCCAGCAGCACACTTCCCTATTGTCACCAGAGTTATATGTTCTAGGGTTGACCCCTATGTGGACTGTGTGGGTCCTTTTGTTGTGGCAAGTTGATGCTTGTGGGTGGTCTGGTAGACTTGGTTGGCCCCCAGTCCAGTTGGGTCATGAGGCAACTGGCTGTGGAACCCTGAGAGTCTCTGGAGCTAGTGCTGGCACACAGTTGGGCAGAGTCAGTGTCTAAGAGACCCTGAGGCTGATGCCTGCCCACTGATTAGTAAAGCCAGGACCTAGGGATAATGCTGACCCACTGGTGAGCAGAGTCAGGTCTTGGGGTGTGGTTGCTAGGCCTAGGGGTCCCAGAACTGGTTTCAGATTACTTGTGGATGGGCTTGGTTAATGACACAGTTGGCTGTTGGGTTTGGGGTGTCCTGAAGCTTGTGCTGGTCTGCTAGTGGGTGTGGGGCCAGGGATCAGGAGCTCCCAAGGCAGGTGCTGACCTGCTGGTTGGTGGGCTGTGTCCACAGGGTATAAGGCTGCAGCTGTTCTGTGGCTGTTGTCTACCCTCTGTTGTCTACCTGTTATTGTGTGAGGTTGGTCCCAAGGACAGAGCAAGCTTGCTAGTGGACAGAGCCCAGGGGATTCTGAGGTTGGTGCCTGCTCACTGGTGGGTGAAGCTGGGTCCTGGGGCCTCTGGCTGTAGGTCCCTAAGGATCCCAAGTCTAGTCTCTGTGCAGTGGTGTGTGGAGCCGTGTTCTCGACACTCTGGTGGGCAGGGCCATCTCCAGGGTTGGTTGCAGTCTCTGGGGGTCTGTCTGCTAGTGGATGGAGATGTGTACCTGCCCTGTTAGTTGTTTAGCCTGAGGTATCTCAATACAGCTGCCTACATGCTGTTGGGCCAGGGCAAGTCTGAGTCCTAAGGCTAACAAGCTAGAGGGAGGATTCCAAAATAGCACTTGCCAACACCATTGTCCACATGGTAAGATGAGCTCCCAAAAATGGCTGCCGCCAGTGTCTATGTCCCCAGGGTGAGCTGCAGTTGCTGGATGCCTCTCTGGGAGACTCACCGAGATCAACAGGTAGATCTGAACCAGGTTCCTTTCAAATTACTGCTTCTTCCCTGGGTCTTAGATCTTGTGAGATTTTCTGTGTGCCCTTTAAGAATGTAGTCTCTATTTCCACCAACCCTCTGGGACTCCTAAAAGTAAGCACCACTGGCCTTTAGAGCCAAAACTTCTGGGGGAGGGGCTCATCTTCCCAGCATAGGACACCCTGTCTGGGGACCCTGAGTTGGGGTTCAGACCCTTCACTCCTTAGGGGAACCTCTGCAATTATAACTATTCTATTTGTGGGTTGCCTACCCAGGGGTATGGGACTTGACTATATTGCAAGTCCGCCCCTCCTAACCATCTTGCTGTTGTTCCTTCTTTGTATCTTTAGTTGTAGAAAATCTTTTCTGGTAGGTTATGGTCTTTTTCATCATGGTTGTCATGCAAATAGTTGTAATTTTGGTATGCCCATGAGAGGAGATGAACTCAGGGTCTTTCTACTCTGCCATCTTAGCTGATCTAGACCTCAGGCATTTTCAAAGTGTTGCCTACTCCAGTTTCATGTAATGAAGACTGCTTTTCTTGTCAGTGCATTCTGGGAACCAAATTGGTTGTTGCTAATGTTATGGTGGTCTACTAAGTTTAGATATTACTAATTAGTATCTAAAAAGCCTATTAGTGCTTTCTTCTAGTGGCTTTTAAGGTATGGCATCATCATTATACAGCATGTAATAAAAGATTAGAGAAAGGTCCTGCCATGATAAGGTTAATGAGAAATTTTAGCAGAGAAGAATGAGGGAGTTCAGAAGGAGTAGAGATAAAATAACATAAATAGGGATCAAACTACTATACTCAACTTCAGGTCTGTGATGAATTGGGATGATAGTTGCAACCCTGGATACTCAAGGGAATCTCCTAATAAGAGTCGTGGAGAGAGGAAAATGGCAAACTATATTAAAGCAATGGGATGCTGGTACCAATCAGCTGGTCAAGGTCCTTGGATCTTACATTCAAGTTGATGATGGAGAATATCAAAGCGATTCTACTTAACCAAGAAAAAAATGTAGAAGGTGACCAACTAGTTTATCTGGCCTTCCCATGGAATATGTAGAGGTGTATTCAGTATAGTCAGAGAAGTGCTTGTAATCTGCATCCGTTACAGACCTGTAAAAAGATGATTTATAATCATTAATAATATTCAGGAGAGGACTATTGATTCACAGAATTTCTTTTTTCATTGGTTTCAGAAAATGAATGTGGCAATATACAAATAACTGTATAATCATTAAGAATAAGACTACAGAAGGAAATGATTTTGTGATAAATTCAACCTTTTCTATGCTTCTTTGAAAAGTTATATTTTCTAAATATTTCTTTGATTTGGGGCACCAATGAAATGTCTTCCAGTTTAAAAATAGTTTTGACACTCCTTACAAAGCCTATAATATAATATAAAATATGTTGTTTCATAGAGTGTGATACTGTGTGTATGTATTTCAAGTTAAGCCAACACTCAGAAAGCATACTAGAAGACTAGTCAGCTAATATACTAATGAAGCATGTATAATCGCGGGGTGCTCCACAAGTATTACATGAAGAAGAGATGTACCCTATAAATGACTACTGGCATATTTCTGATATTGATGTTTCCATATATTTCAATAAATAACAATTGAGTATTCGCACAGTGTCAGATGGATTTTTGGTGAAAAATAGTAAATAGTAGCATGTGATAGTGGCATGATCATTGTTAGTTATATTTTCTCATTAGTGAAATTAAAGTTATTCATGATAAGAAGTTCAGCTAAAATATTTGAAGACATTCCCTATCCTTGTATGAAACAGAACATAAAATCTGTAAGAATCATACACTTAGGTATGATGCTCCAGTCTAAGTTGTTAAGTGTTTCTGTGGCCAGCTGTGAACTCTGGATTTTTTTTGCTTGTTGCCAGCTATATGGAGGATAGAATGTAGTCTTGGAAATCTTAGTGTTTGCCTCAAGGTACCTTCTTACAAAAGGTGGTAGTAGGAGTACTGAAAATCCAGAGACTTGGAGATAATTAAAGCATAAAAATAGGTTGTTAAACTCTTTATTTTAAGACAATTAAAAGTAATTAGTTAATCAGTTAATAAGTGTCCGTGTTTGTAAGAATTTGATCTGAGACTTGTTAGCATTATAACTCACTTTTACTCAAATATTTAGTAGCTACTTTTAACTACCAGAAAGAATCTGAGTTGTACACAACCATATAGATTAGGTTGGTTTACAAATGCTTAGTCCACACCTACCCCCCAAAATCCATTATTTTGAAGGCAATAACTCAGTGTCACATGGTGTGCGTGCACTGCATGCAAAAATAATTTTTAGATATGCTGCCCAATTTTAGTCAATGTGTATACCTGAGAATGCATACTATTATTTAAATGTCAGAATATTGAGCTGAATGATTGAGTGGGTCTTATTGTAGAACACAACAAATTAGACTTTCTGCAAGTGAAAGGTAAGAGGCTTAGTTTGTCATCAAGTCTCCAGTAAAAATGACTGGAAGAATACAACATATGTGAGGATCTTGGCTCTTGAGTATATAAGAGAATGTGGTCAGGGCTGTTAACATTTCCACTCAGATTATCACACAGTGTTATGTGACTCTCAGATTTATACAATTTACTGGTGATGCAATGCTGTTCTTTAAGTATGCTACCAGAATAATATAGATTTTTAAAATATTCCAAAAATTCAGACATATAGAGAACAATGGGATTTACTGTACTGAAATTTCCTTTGTACTTCCACTCAAGAATTTTCAAATTACAAATTGTTCATAAGTTTTGTAATAAGTTACATTTTAGTGGGAATTTATTTGCCTTCCTTATGTATATGTGTAGGCTACAGGGGCAACATTTTTTAAACAAAAGAACAATATAATAGAGGTCAGAATGCCTTTGATTAAGTCCTAGTTCTGTCACTAACTAGCTGTGTGAGCTTAATTAGGTCATTTTTTTGTGAAAGAAGGAAAATAATATTTATTCTACCTCCAACAAAACAGTTTGTGTCAGTTAATAGTGAAATCCCTTGAAAGTGCTTCAAATGTTAATTTTTAAGATTGTCACAAGTAGTCTCAATCTTGAGGTGTTTTGGAATTTTCACGATAACTGAGAAATGCCACCAGTATTTAGTGTGCAGATGATGCTAAATATGGCATGATGTCAGTCCTGTTCAATGAAAACTTGTTCAAACCAAAGTGTCAATAGTTTTCCAGTTGAGAAACACTTTACTAGAGTGTTTCACCCCTAGCCCTTTAAGCCAAATTATCCCATCCATGACACAATTAGCTCAGATTTTAGGGAAAAAAACCACAAATAACAAAACTAGGTTCGTTTGGACTCTCCTGACTATGAGAACTCTTAACCCGTCCACCACCAACACTATGAACTATTATCACACTTGTTCTTACACTTATCTCAGTGAACAAAGACTCCTTTTTTGGAAGCCCAGTTTTGATGCCCATTTATAATTACCATTGGTTTTGTAATACCCAGATTCTCATATTACAGTATCCTTGGGCATTTTTAAAGTTTTGGTTACTCATTTGCTATCAAGATTGCCCATTTTGTTGTTTTGGGTAATGACTTCCAATTTCAGGATCTAGCCTCAAGGAACACCATTCACTCTTTAACCTCTCTCTCCCTCCCATCCTCAGATATTCTAACTCTTATCATATAAGCAAGACAGAGTAAAATTTAAATAATGAAGCCAGTCTAGAGTTACACATTTTTGTACCTGTAGAATTTCAGAATCAAAAAACATCATAATGTCTCCAATCCAGCTTCAAATGTAATGCAGAGCTCATCTGTATTATAGTCTTAAATAAAGAAAAAGAGTTGGTTTGAACATTTTCAATCATGGAAATGTAAGTAGGTTATTCAGTGCCACTTTTGAGTAGTTCTTATTGTTAGGAACTTTTTCATATACTAAAAGGAAAACCTTCTCGTAACATACATCAATTTGTCCTGATTTTGCCCTTTAAATCTATAAATAATATCTGATCTTTTTCTGCAAATATTTTATATACTTTAAGATATATATCATGTCTATAGTCTACTCTCTATAATGTCATTTTATAAATTAAATTTAATAATATTTCAAAAGGTTTGAATCTTTAAAAGTTAGTCTATTGTTTTACATTTTTGTTAAATGTGTCTTTTATATATTCATCCAAGTTATCTATAAAAGTTCTAGGCAGGAAAGAACAAAGCAATAAACCCTGTAAATTACCTATAAAAAATCTTCTCTGAAGTTTGGCAGTGCTGTATTATTCATTTAACTAATCAATCACTTATCTGTCCTGACATCCAATCCATATTTTCGCACATATTACATAAAGTTTTTATGACTGCTTAGAGATTTTTCTTTATCTAATTACCTAGTAATCTGTAAGAAGATACAGTTAGACTAGCTTGACAAACACAATAGCAACTAATATTTGTTTTGGACAGATGTGCAGCTTGGCCTCAGCCAACCCAGGTACTTAGATGAGATCAAATTTTCTCCCTCTATTTGCCCTATGCTTCTCTCTGTGTGTGGATACTTTCAGCTCTTTCTGAAACATATCATTAAAAAAAAATTGAAAATATTGTTGCCCTAATTTATATATATTAACATTGTATAGTTTCAGCCACCTGGGGAAAGATTATGTGACTCTCCTGTTCTTGAGTCCAAATTCCCAGGTAAAGAACTCATTTTGTCAGATTGATTTGTGTTTATTCTTAATGAAGCAATTATGAACAGAAACAATCTAATACTTGTACTTACCATGGCAGCTTCTGGGATAAACTGTAAATGAAGGAAATATCAGCATCTATAAAAATAAACTATAGTGCTGGGCATGCAATTCCAAACATATTCCTTATCTTGGTGTTTGTCAAAACAATGAGACGGGTTAGTCTTAACTAATTCTTAGTTAACCTACAGTGGTTTTCAATGTAAAATGGTTGACTAAAAGTTGGATTGCCCTTTAAGGTTTTAAAAAATTATCTATTTAATAATCTCTTTTAGATATTTCCCAGAAATTAATGTTAAACTCACTGTATTGTAGTTTCTGAAATCCAATTTTATCCTCTTTGAAAATTAGAACAACTCTACTATTTAATCTCCTTGTACCTCTCTAATTTTTAGGGTTCCTTGAAGATTAATGCAAAGATTTGCCAAACAATTTTCATGAAGAGGTAAAAAGGAAGAAGGAAACTTTGGGTTTGCTTTCTGTGTGTCATTCGCTAAAGCTTACAACATCTTGCCCATCCTTTCTTTCTTTTTTTAATGGCCATGAATATATAAAAGTACTAGCTAACATTTACTAAGTGCCAGAGGCTGTTCTAGGCCTTTATGTAGGTTATTTCATTTAATATCTCCCAGAAACAACCTGAGATACTTACTATACTTATTCAAATGTCACAAATGAAAAATCTGAGACAGAGAAGCTGAGTAATTGCTCAAGATACCATAATTAATAAGTGTAGGAGCCAAAATTTGTATTCAGACAGTTCACCTCTTAAGTACTAGGTAGGCTACCTCTTAAGAAACTTAATTTTCCCCTTAATATTTTTTCCATAGATATCAATATAATAATCTTTCTATTGTTATAGGTGTTATTCCCAGAATACTTAACTATATTCCAACTGGAGAAAGGGTGGGGTGTCATCATATAATACCTGGCATATCATTGCTACACAGCTGATAATTTCCTGAAAAAAATAATCCTTTTCATTATTTGAAAGACCAACTTTCAATCCAATTTTTGTCTTATCAGAATATAAAATTTTTGCCAAGGGGACTTATATTCATAAACTTTCATTTAATGCATTAACTAAGAGTGTGGTTTATTATTACTGATTTTTTACTTTTTGTGGTGAGATACCTTGTCGATTCACAGACTCTTTAGATAATTTAAAATATTTTAAGCAATTCTAAGATGAATCATACTCATAATCCCAGTCTTCAGTCATAGGAATCTGTACATATGACATTCCTCAGTAATCACATAGTTTCAGTTGAATTAGCCTTCTGCAATGGTCCAATCTTTTAAGTTAACTGAAATCTCAGACATATTCAATTCCTCCAACCATCACTACCCAACTAACAATTGCTTATAAATTTAGAAGCAAAAAAATCTCAATTTTCTAACCAGTGTGTTGTTCAACTGTTACCAAACATAGTGATTTTTTGTTTGTTTGTTTTTTAAGAAAAACTCAATATTAACCTTCTAAATCAAAGATTAATTGATATGCAATCAAACACTGGGAGATTCTTGTTTTTCAGAATAGGTACAGAGTTAAAATTAAAAAAAAATGTGAGTTTGAATTCTACTTAAAATATGATTGGAAATATTTTATTCTCTCTCTTTGCAACCTAACAGATTTATTGTATTATTGATAAAATACCTGGGAGATTGATGCCAATGTCAATTTTCCTGCCTGTGTAAATAACTCTATGTACCTATGTTGTATACACTTGTCATCTGACTGCTGAAGAGGCTTAACTAAGGATTTGCAGTAACTAAGGATTTGCAGGGTTCCAGTGGGACACTGGAATCATATTTGTTAGGAAAGTTTTGATCTACATTCTCATTCTTGCCTCTCTTTTAGTTGTGAGGATAATATAAAGAACTGAGGAGATTTCATTCTTATCAGTTTTGGGGCTCTACAGACTTTGCCTTGATCAATGGTAAAAACTAATTTTACTTTCTCAGATATGTCAAAGCCATATCTGACCAGGGACTAATTCTTTCTACTGCACTGAAAACTATAGCCATTGTTTAACACACTGATAATATCCATTTATCTTTGAAAGGCATTTATTAAAAACCTACCCACAAATTATTTTGCTACCAGCTTGAGAATGTAATCCTCATATTCAGTTACTGAAATAACTATAGTATAATATTGTGTCTAAAATATTGTTTATGTGCTTTATGATATATGGCAGTGCCTTGTAGTGGAAAAAATATGTACCTTGTTTTCAGACATACCTGGCTGAGATTCCTAATAATTCCATCATTTTTAGTGGTGTAATCATAGGACAATTTACTTATGCTCTACATTTTTGTCAAGAATTGTGAAGATTCTGATATTTTGTCTTCTTTACAAGTTAACAAGTTAGCCACCAGAATTCCATAGTAGCTGACAGAAGACATGAGACTCCAGAGTCAGATACAAATAACTTTATTACTCACAACAGAACAAGCCTCATGAATATGATCATATGAGTGTCAGGTTTTGTTGTCTCCAAGTGTCATGGATTTGATGTGACATGATTCAGATGGATGCCATGCATTCAATGATTTTGAATCACAGCTGAAATACACTGAACTCAGGGTACCCATACATTTTATAATGGGCAGTAAGTATGCCTGATGTTTTATTAAACTGGAGAAAAAGTATGTATTCTGATTGTTACATAGGAAGACACCATCTCTATGTTTCAAGGCTATTTTCTACACATGTGTCCTTGAAAAGATAGTCTGGAACGAAGGACAGTTGTTTCTTTCTCTATCAACAGAACCATGAGAGGCTCATGGAGAATTGTCTCCTGACAATTTTTCAGCTCTAAAAAGGGCAAAATGTTTTCTATTCTAAAGAGGTTTTTTATAAAATTAAACACACTATCCTTTATAAGGGCCCTAACCCAGTAACTGACACAGTGAATGGTCTCAAAAAATTATATCTTCTTATTCCCTCCCTCTCCACTTTTATTAAAACTTATACAATCAACATGAACATTGAAATACCTAATTATTATTAAGTCTACCAAGCCCTATCATGTATTTTAGGTCATCAGAATATGAGCTACATGGTAACTCTGCTGTTGTAGTTGCAATTGTCCTGGGAGATAAAGTTACTTACTCTAAAGAAGTGAATTTTGAGCAGCTTATATAGGTTATACCAGTTGCTACCAAAACTGGGATAATTCTCTGTGTTTTAACACCTTACAGCAGTGCTGACACACACTGATGCTCAACAAATATTTATTCAATGCAATGATTGATTAATAACAGGTGTGCAATCTTTGGTCAATGTAGAATGAACTGTGAACTCAGTATTTTGTTTGAATTTGAAAAATATTATATTTATGAACAATCCATGGCAAATAAATGTGTTGTAAAAGGCATTTATGATAGTTTACAAGTATATACACAATTTTAGATACACAAATGTCACGAATAACATTTTTTTAAAACTTTATTAAGAAAAAGTTAAAGCATAGCAAATATATGTCCACACAAGTGTTAACAAAGATGATTCCAATAGTCTCAAAAATGAAATGACTATTTGAGACAAGGAAAGAAGCTTTTTTACATTAGATAATACTTGGATCTAAAATCGAATCTGGAAATTTTTCAGAGTTAATGTATGAGGAACTTATTCACTGCTATGAGATATTTTAGTATCTACAGAGACGACCTGTGAAAACTATGATCAAAGTTAATTTAGCAAGAATGGAATTTGGATTAACTGGGTCACTTAAGTGGCATATCTTTTCATAAAAGTATGGTGTGATATTTTGTCAAAATTGGTAATTTGGTCTTTCAGGATATATCCAACATTTTACATGTTATTTTGAAGCATTTTAATGGAAACACCAATAACAGGAAAATACAGAACTAATTTTAAAGAGTTGGAAAGTGCTAAAAGTGATCTTTCTTGAATATAACACACACAAACATTAGCTAGTAGACAGCATTCAGAGTATAAAAGGCTATAGAATTGATAATATTCATGATAATTTTAGGAATCTATAATTTACTTGCATTTACGTCCTTGAATACCATTAGTTACTTAGTATAAATCTGATATCTTTTATAAAACGACCTCATTGGTAAAGTTAGAGAAAAGGAATACATGCCAACTGGTAAAAGTGTATTTTTATAAAATTACATTTTTGTAGTAAGTTTATCAATATAGGAAAAAAGTGGACTTTGATACATTTTTTTTTTTCAGGAGTTGTTCCCTTAAGCTTTATTACTGAACCAGAGTAGTGTTTAGGAAAAGGGACTTGGGTATTAAAATGTAATAGCCTTGTGTTCTGGTATCTTTATAGTGATAAGCCCACCACAGCCTATTTCACTCACTGTGTACAAGTAAAAATTCTTAACAAAATACAAAAGCAACTACCTGAGGACTCTTAAAAATAATAAAAAAAGCAGGAACATTTTGGATCAGAATCAAATCATGGAGACGTGGCCTGCCTGGGAGATGAACTTCCTATTTTGTTCTTCTCTTCTCTTTCAACTTTGTCCAGGGCTGGTGTTGGGGAAGCTAGTAAAGTAGTCTTGTACAGGCTTCAGAGGTGGCACTAGGCCTCTCTCTGAACCGACAATGACGCTAAAGCTGGCTGCATGCCAAACTCCTGAGCTACACCCAGACCAGCAGGGGTGGCACCCGCACATATTGTAAACCACTAGATAAACAGAGAGTAAGTCATGGGACTTCTTGCACCTTGAGGGTCTAGCCAGCCTCCAGGGATCAAGACCATTCCAAGACTTACGAGTTAAAACTAAGGCATTTAGGACAATAACCAGAGTTGCAAATCTGCACGCAGACTGATTGTTATCAGCCTGCGGCCTGGTGCTAAAAGCTAGGCTCCTTCCAGTGGCAAACTGAAGTCTCAGCCTTGAGGTGGATGTACCACCCGGGACCTTTCCAACTGGGACTCCAGATTGCTGTTCAAAGGGACTTCCCAGCGCTGCTTGGGTCTGGATGTAGGTGCTTCCCCAATTTGGTGATGTATAAACCTCTATCTTTACTATTCTTTCTTAGTTAGTTATACTATTCTTTTCTTAATTAGCATACTGTAATATTTGCTAATTCAATAAACTCTCTCTAAATTCTTGTTTAACTGAGTATAGAGTGATTATTTTGCCAGCGAATCCTATGAACCTTGAAACTGAAAGTCAGGCTTTCAACAAGAGTTGGTGCAGTCACAGAACCATGAGACAGAGAAGAAAGATAGATGACTAAATGTCTAACTCAATCCTCACCTTTCTGTCCAGAACTTAGAAAAAGGACTGAAGGGTGGAGGGAAACACCAAAAAGAAGAAAGCAGAAAAATAAGAACCACTAATTCTATAAGTCTGGAGGTCACCTCTTAGTTGTGTATGCTCAGTAAAGACAAAAATCAGCATAGCAAAGACTTTTAAAACTGAACTGAAATTGGCACCGCTGCCCACAGAAGATAAAACAGAATTAATAGTCTGAACCTAAATGTTTGAATTGTATGCTAAAACAAGTAAAGCAACATTCTTCCTCTAGCGGAAAATAACAGGACTCAGAATTTATACATAATATTATAAAAGTCCAGAACAAAATTTAAAATTACTTTACATAGAAAGAAATGTGACAATTCTCACAGGAAAATACTGTCAAACATTGACAACCACAAGATACCCAAGTGTTGAAATTATCAGAAAAAAACATTAAATTAGCAATTATAACCATTCTCCATGAGCTAAAAGTAAATACACTTAACATAAGTGGAAGGTAGATCTCACCAGTATATTTATATCTATGTTTATGTTATATATATATATATATATGTATGTATGTGTGTATATATATATATATATATATATATATATATATATATATATATATATATATATAAAATAAAAAAATAATTGGGTAATTTAGAACTGAAACTACTATATCTGAAATAAAACAGTTCAAAGGGTGGGCTCAGTAGCAGAATGGAGAAAACAGAGAAAAGTTTGAGTGAATTTGAAGATAGACCATTAGTAATTATCAAATCTGGAAAACAGAGAAAACAAATGAAAAGAAAAATAAACTTAACATCAGGAACTAATGGTAAAATATCAAAAATTCAAACATATGAGTCATTGTAGTCCCAGAAGTAGAAAATTTCTAAACTGTATTCTTGGGATGGGTAACCCGAGTAAAATCCAATAGTTTCCTTGTGTTCCTTGTGCTGCAATTCTGGGGAGGACAAACTAGCTGGCATTCATACTGTAGAGAATCTATGCAAACAGAGAACTTCAGAGATCTACAGAGGCTCTCCCTCTAGTATTCAACTGAGTAGTGATAAATGCAATTATGTGAGGAAATTATCAGAGTCTAAGGAAAGATTCATCCAAAAGAGTTAGAGGAATCAATCCTAAGAGCTCATATATAGTTAGGAAGAATGTCTGTTTCCAACAATAGAAAACTTTATAATTCATGGGCATCAGATAGAGTACTGAGTAGTGTCTTACATATGTGGTGGAGAAATGTAGTTCTAAAATAAATTTTTTGAGTCTCTTCTAACAAATCTTAACAAGACCAAAGATATCAAATGATTTCTAAGTAACCAAACTGTGACCCATAACAAAGCTCAAAAAAGTTTATAGGAAAACAAAATATCCAACACTCACAATTTAAAATTCACAATGTCTGGTAAGCAATTAAAATTAACAAAGCATACAAAGAGAAAGAAAAATATCAATTAACATTGAGGAGAAATTGATTAATCAAAACAGATCCAGAAATAAAACTGGTATTATTTTTAGTAGACCTGATATTAAAAGTTACTATAACTGTATTTCATATGTTTAAAAAGCTTGACAAAATATTAAACATGTTAGGTAGAGAATTGGAAGGTATAAAAAACAACTCAGATTAAACTTCTAGAAATGAAAACAAGAATGCCTGAGATGAAATATTTACTGGATTGGATAATTGGCAGCTTAGATGCTGCACAAGAAAAGAGTTCTAAATTCAAAGACAGAGCAATTAAAAAGCATGTAAAATGAATCACAGGAAAAGGTAAGTCCAAGATAATAAACAGAGCATCAATGAGTGGTGAGACAACTTTAAATTGCCTAATGTACCTAAAAGGCCTTGAAAGAGATGAAAGAGAGGGACAGAAAAATATTTAGAGCTATAATGATTGAAAATGTTCCAAACTTGAGGAAAACTAATAAACTCACAGCTCAAAGAATCCCAAACACAATAGTCATGAAGAAAAGAAACACTAAGGTGTGTAATATTAAAAATTTTCAAATCCAGAGGTAAAGAGAAATTTTTCGATCAGCAAAAGATAAGACAGTTTAAGTATAAACCATCATTTGAAAGCTCATAACTTTGCAATACAGTATTATTCACTTTAGTTACCATTTATCAGTTATGTATTATATTACTCAGTGTTCTCCAGAGAAACAGAAAATATAAAAGAGATTTATTATAAGAATTGGTCCACACAACTATGGAGGCCAAAAACCAAAGAGCCAAAAAGTCACAGTCTGCTCTTTGCAAGCTGGAGAACCAAGAAAGTCACTTGTATAATTCAGTCTGAGTCCAAAGACTTTGAAACCAGAGGAGTAGATGGTGTAAATTTGCTAATCTCTTCCAAAAACACCCTCACAGACACACACAGAAATAATGTTTTACAATCCCTTAGCTTAGTTAAGTTGACATATAAAATTAAGCATCACATGCATTCACAATGAAACTTACAAAATTTGCTAATGATAGTAAAAATAAAGTTGAATATTATAGAGCAGTGCTTTGCAGACTTTAGTGTGTATTAGAATTTTCCAGTATTATGGTTATTATTGCACATTCTAAGGCCTTAAACCTAGAAATCCAGTTTTGTTAAGTTTATAGTAAGATCTACAAATATTTTAATAAATTATTATTAAAA
The DNA here is from genome assembly GCF_009873245.2 of Balaenoptera musculus. Classification (NCBI taxonomy): domain Eukaryota; kingdom Metazoa; phylum Chordata; class Mammalia; order Artiodactyla; family Balaenopteridae; genus Balaenoptera; species Balaenoptera musculus. The sequence goes on along the minus strand of NC_045806.1, from coordinate 74,773,166 downwards.
TTGTCATAATTTTTTATTGAGGTAAAATTAACATGTAAGAAAATATAAAATTCTAAGTGTTCAGTTTGATGTACTTTGACAATTGTACACACATGTCTATCAACCAAAACAAGATATAGAAACTAGATATAATCTGGCTTCTTTCATTCAACTTAATAGGTTTTAGACTCTTCCCTGATGTTTTGTGTATCAGTATATATATTTTTCTTTTTATTACTGAGTAGTATTCCACTGTATAATATACTACAAATTACTTATCCATTCATCTGCTGGTGGGCATCTGGATTGTTTCCAACTGTTTGCATATTATGAATAAAGGTGCTATGTACACTCCAATTAATATCTTCAAGTAGACAAATGATTTCATTCTTTGGGGGAGGTGGTAATTACATAGGAATGGAGTTGGTGTGTCATAGGCTAGGTGCATATTTAACTTTTAAAGAACTACTAAACACTTGAAAGCACTTCACTTTCCCACCAGCAATGTATATGAGTTCCAGTTGCCAAAATTTATTAGTATCTGTCCCTTTCATTTTCATCATTTTAATGTGTAGTGATATCTCATTGTTGTTTTAATTTGAATTTCCTAATGTCTAATTATGTTGAGGATATTTCAGATGTATATTGGCCATTTGTGTACCTCATCTTTTGCTCAAATCTGTTCAAATTTTTTGACTAATGTTTTATTGGATTTTTTTGTTCATTATTCATTTATAGTACCTGTTTATACATCTTGGTAAAAGTCTTATGTCAGATATATGCACTGCAAATATATTTCACAGATTGAGGTTTACACATTCATCTTCTTGATTGTGTGTTTTGATAAACAGAAGTATAAAAATTGTATTAAGTCCTGTTATTATTTTTTGCCATTATGGTTAGTACTTGTTGTGACCTGACTGAAAAGTCTTTGCATAATGCAATGTGAAGATTTTCTTCTATATCCAATATTTTTTTTCTAACGCTTTTGTGGATCTAGCCTTTAAGGTTTGGTCTGTGATCCACCTTGAATTATTTTCATTTAGGGAGTGAAGTAGGGGCATAAGTCTCAGGGGCCTTTCCTCTCTTAGCTCTGTTCCTCTGCCTCCAAACTATAGCACATTAACCCATAGATTCTTTGAAGTCCTGTAAGAAAGTGTTGAAGGAAATTGCTCAGTTACTGGGGTTCTTCTGGATTCCTGTCCACCAAAATAGCTTGTACATGGCCATTAAAAGTTTTAAATGTTTGAGTGGTTTCTACTTATCTTGTCTATAATGGATTTCTTTTTCCAACACTCTACATGGGAAGAAATGAATCATGAGTCTCCTCTCTCCTATAAAGGGCTTGACACTTTCTGTATTTTAGTTAGTTTGAATTTCCTTACATCCTCAGATCTCTGGTGTAAGAGAAACAAAACAAAACAAAACAAAAAAACAACAACAAAAAAAACAACTCTGCCTTTGTAGGTTATCTGGCTTATTCTTGGTGTTAGGGAGAGCATGATCATGATCATTCTACATCCTAAGTGAAATGAGAAGTCCTTAGAACTTACTCCAATGCATGTGGTTCTAGGTTCTTCCTTTGAGAAACACTACTATGTAGGAATGACAGAATTTCAGCACAGTTTCATTCCAAATGCCCTGATCCCTACACTGATGTATAACAGGAATTTGTCAACCAAAAAAATTGAGATAATATTCCAGTTGAGCTACCATTCTGGCTGATTTGTGGAAGATTTTTCTATTCACAAAACCACTTTATTGTTTTCTCTGTTTTATAGATAAGTCTACAATGTATAGGAAATTATTTTGCCTAAATTTACAAAACAAGTAGCATAACTCATATATGGATCTTTTTCCTTTGTGAAAACAAAAGATATATAGAAGAGAGGCAATAAACACTAATGCCCATATAATATAATCTGACAAATGTGAAGATTTAGTTTTCCAATCTGTGTTTTTTTCAAATAATCCTATAATTTTCATATCTGTATTTTCTAATGCAGAGTATCTGATGTATCTCAAAAGCTTACCTAGAATAAATCAACAGACTACATGTTCCTTACTTTTTTCTTTTTTTAGTGGAAGTAATGTTCGGTATTGGACTCTCTAGAATTTTTGAAGAACTGACTCCAGTTAGGCACTGTTTCACACATATGTATAAATATATATATATATATATATATATATATATATATATATATATTTCCTTTACATAATGAAGCATTTCTTCAACATAGGGCAGGCAAATTTGTAATACGTTAGGGGCTTTGAATGTTTCAAGGTAGGCACTTTTCCATAAAAACTTTCTCTAAAAGGAAAACTAATTTTTGTAGAGTCAGAAAAAACAGCTTGGGATTGAATGCATAATTTGAGTATCCATCATGCTCTTTTTACTCACTTGAAACAAAGAGGATTCAAATAAAATTATAATAAATAATTCATGATTAAGTTTAATGAATGAATACTGCCCTTAGCATTATTAAACTTTAGCTCGGTTTCCTTAGTTTGTGTATTCTATGTATAGAAATCCTCAAAAGGGTGTTGGTGTTTTGGCAGTGGTGGATAAATAGTGAATAATCTATTTACCAACTAAGGAATCAACTAAAGTTTTCAAGCATGAATAACAAATATATAAAAATCATTAGAAGCTTAAATTGAGAGCTCATGTCAATTATAACGTTCAGCTATGTGTGAGTGGATCCTATATCACTGCCTTATGTATACTTATTCAGAAGATAGAGCCCTATTATCATGTATAAAAGTAGCTTCTGAAATAACCAAATTCATGGCAATGCAGTCTTCAACGTTCTTTTTTGTTTTATTGATGCTTGAGCTGTTAGAGATATAACAAAGGGGAAATTTCAGTGTTGCAGATGATTAATAGATGTTATCAGTTTGTTGAATATCTCACAATACGGCCAATCTTTATAGGATATTTCTTAATATTATTGGACTTTACGTTTGATAATAGATAATGAAGGGTACAGAATATGCCACCCTAAAATATGCCACAACTTTATCTCTGCCACGTGGTAGAAATATAACCTTGGATGAATCACTTAATCTATTCCTCAGTTGTTCCATCTGTAAAATGAACATATTGATAGCACTTGCTTGATGAAGGTGTGAAGGATAACTCAATAATATAATATTGACATGATTAGCACATTGCAATGCAAACATTAAATGCTAACTATTATTTTCTGTATATTTTTTAACCTACAAGTTTGAGAATGACTTGCATACTGGGAAATATAATACACACACACATACAACATACATGTGTATGTGTGTATAACCACATACAGTAAAACAGAACTTGGATCTGTGTCTTAATTTATCACTGTGAAAAGAAAGATAATTGAAGTATTAACTTATGATTTATGCTTACTATATTTTACTTCCTTTCATTCCAAGGAGATGTCTAGCTATAACCTTTGGGTTCCCTTGTCTCTCTGAATATTCCCAGATAAGCTTTCTTCCTTCCTTTTCATTTTTAACAACTTTATTAAGGTATAACTTATATATCATAAAACTCAATTATCTAAAGCATACAATTTAATGTTTTTCTTATATGTTCAAAGAACTGTGCAACTATCACTGCAATTTAATTTTAGAATATTTCATAACTTCAAAAAATAATTCCATTAGAAGTCGCTCCTCATTTATCCCCCTTCTCACTTCAGCCCTCAGAATATTATGTTTTAAAGCCGTTTTCAAGGTCCAATAATTATAGGATAACTTCAGCTGGACTCAAGATAACAAATGCTACTCATGTTTAAATTTTATTTTCTTCAGAAGGGAAGAGAGAGTTATTCTATGGGAAAATATTTTTTTATTTTTTGAAATTGAAATATAGTTGATTTACAGTGTTGTGTTAATTACTGCTGTACAGCAGTGATTCAATTATACATATACATACATTCACTTTTTTATATTCTTTTCCACTATGGTTTATCATAGGATATTGAATATAGTTCTCTGTGCTATACAGTAGAGCCTTGTTTTTTATCCATTATATATATATATATACATATATATATATATATATACACATATATATACATATATATGTATATATATATGTATATATATATATATATATGTATATATATATATATAAAAGCTTAGCTCTGTCAACACTAACCTCCCACTTATGGGAAAATATTTTTGATGTGATTAAAAATAAGATTATTTTTGTATAACCAGGTACATTGACATCTGAAAACTGTAAAGAAGAATTTTTTGCATTAATATATTTTCTATTATCCAAAATTGAAAAAATGTTAATTCATTATAGGCAGGAAAAGTGAACCGCAATCATCTAAAGCATATGACTCATTTTTACTATTGATACACATTTGTTATCTTTAATACCCAGTAGTGTGAGTTTTTTCCCCTTTAAAATAATCTTCTGTGTTAAGTTTTGTAATTTACCCAATAATCATTTATACTGCTGAATTATCTTTACAATTATTAACACATAAAATGCATTATTTGGGTATATATGTTCTTAGATATACATATATATCGCAGTGGAATAAAAAATCTTGATTCAATAAATAATTATGAGTGTATAATGTATATGCTGTAGTAGCTCCTCTTTACTTAATATTATTTTGTATGTGTGTCATATTAATGAGCTATTTTAGATGTGCTGGAATTCTCAAAATTGAATAATCTAATTCTCAATGGTATATGCAGAGTAAACCTGAACTTTGAATGATATGCCTATATAAGTCAAATATTTGTGTGTTTCTTTCGAAGTCATTAAAAGTAAATGTGAATAAATTGTAAAATATTTTGTCCAAGCCACCACAAGTAAGTAAAAATTTTATGGAAAAGAGAATCAATGAAGAATACAGGATTGTAATTTTAAACAGGCAGGATATTTTCTTGTAAACACACTTTTGAAAATAATTTTCACAATACTATTCACTTTTGGTCAAGTAATTCAGATGAATAAATAAACAACCAGCTGTTGAGTCACTTCACCTCTGTTGTGAAAAGGAGGCTTGCCAGAATGCTAGAATAATACTTCTTTATTGGCCCTGAGAAGGAAGCTTGTGCTAGAAGAGTTTCCAAGCTATGGCATATTGTTAGGTCCAGAATATTTTCCCTCATCTATATCCACAGTCATTCCCTAAGCCAGAGTAGGAAAAGGTGTTGAAATTAAGCCATCTGTGGGAATTTAACCCAGTGGCAGCCAATTAGAAGTGTTTTGTTTGAGATGTCATGAATGTAACAAAAACAAATTTTGAAAACAAAGTTTATTTTTAAAGGTTTCAACCAGTTCCCACATTAATGCACGTATAAGTATACACACACACACACACACACACACACACACAAACACACATCTCCTTTTGAAAAAAAAGTATACGGCCAAATAGCCAGTAAATATCTCTTTGCAAATAGATTGTTTTCAAAATGAAGCAATATTTGAATTGTACTTTTTCTGTCTCAATTTTTATGAGAGTAAGTTCATATGTGTAAACTATTAATAATTTTCAAGCTCTGTCTAAAACAGATTTACTTGAAACGACAGAAGCTGGCATTTGTTTCCTGTTTTATGGAGTAAACCCAAACTATTAGCAAAAACATTAGCTGTGCTAATTGTTATTCAAAACTATTTGTTAAAATTCCTAAAATATACTGTGAAACAAAGCTAACTTATATAAAAATAAATTCTTATGCAAATATAAGAATAAGCTTATAAACTAATATTTCAGTTTTGTATTCATACTTTTATTTTGACATTAGTGAAATTTTCAACTAATAAAGTACTACATAAGGCTATAAAGAATAAGTTCACCTGTATTTAAATATTCAAATATAAATTATTAGATGAAAAACTGCTCTTTTAATAGGTAATAGAAATCACCTTTGGATATAATTGAAAGGCAAAACACTTACATACAAAATTCTGGATAAAAATCTTAAGGCTAACACATCTCTCAGTCTACGGTTATGAATATATAGCTGTCCAAATTGGCTATCAGAAAAGCAGAGGCTTAAAAGTCCTAGGTCATTCTATTGTCTAAATGACTCACATTGTTCAACAAACTTATGTTTAGGGCAGCTTCTTGTTGTGGGATTTTTGTAGCTCTTACTAATCAGTCTCACCAACAAATATTAATAGTGAAATGCTTCTACAACCATAAAATTTCCACCATAAATGTGTATTGGAAACCTGTGCTTGAACTGTTTTAAAGCACTATATAATCAAGGAGGAGATGTTCTGTGTTGTAACAGCACCATTCTAATACACTATAACGTCAATAGTGGGTGAATTTACCTTTCAATCTACTGGTACATCATGATTGTTTTTATTCAATGACAACAATGTATAAGCATCATAAATTTTATTTTTTATTTTTTTAGTAGTAGGAAAGATGATTTTTAATGCAAAATGTTGGCATCTGGTTTCCCTGCTTTAGAAGATTGCCAGTTTTTGTACAACAAAAGAGAACCAGAGAAAGATACAAGATCATTTTCATAAAAAATGAACATATAGAGCCCTAAAAATGTCATAGAACTAGTTCATTGCCATAGCCATTTTCAAGCACAAGACTGAAATTGGCTATCTAGGTAAACCAATGCCAATGGCTAAATTAAAAAGAGAAACTTGTAGAAAGCCTATTTCTTAAAATGTCTTTAACATACACATTTTCAAAAGAGAAGGCATACTTATTGTAAAAAATTATTGCCTTTGAGTCTATATAAAGGGGAAAATGTTTGCATACTCAGAATAATACAGACCTTTTTAAGAAATTGTGTCAGTGGAAAGTTTGTAGTTTCTATTTAATTGCCCACTGAACCATAATATGCAATCTGATTTTACATAAAAAACAATCAGAGAGATATATTTCCAAGGCAAAAGGACACATGATAAGATAGGTATAGATCAATATTTAGAAATATAATAATCGAGTAATATAATGGAGAAAAAATAATGTAATAGATACAAAATTTGATGATTATACTTGTAATATATGGCAATGTAGTGATGATGACATATATAATGTGTCTACCTAACTGAAATTTTATGGAAAATAGGAACATAGAACTACTAATTTCTCTGAATTGCCAAGTTTACTGCAGCATAAATGAGTGTCTGAAGTTATCAAGTTGTACTGATATTAATCATGTAAGCACTGTCACATCACAATGCAGGTATATCTCATTTTATTGAATTTCACTTTAATGTGCTTTGCAAATATTACATTTTTTATAAATTGAAGTTTTGCAGCAATCTTGCATGGAGCAGTCTATTGGCACCATTTTTCTAAATGTTTGTGGCAGCCCAGCACCAAGCAATCTATCAGCACATTTTTCCAACAGCATTTGTTCACTTCATGTCCCTGTGTCACATTTTGGTAATTCTTGCAATATTTCAAACTTTTCCATTATTATTATATTTGTTATGTGGATCTCTGATCAGTGATCTTCGATGTTACCATTGTAATTGTTTTAGCAATAAAGTATTCTTTAATTAATGTATATTGCACACTTAATAGAGTATAGTATAGTGTAAATGTGACATTTACATGCACTGGAAACCAAAAAGTTTATGCGACTCACTTTATTGTGGCAGTCTAGAACTGAACCTACAATATCTCTGAGGTATGTTTGTATATAACAGTTCAGTTACTCCAAAAGCTATTCTGTAATCAACCATTTCTCTCTGCCCCCCACACCAAGCCACTGGTAACAACTGATTTGTTTTCTGTCCCTACAGTTTTGCCTTTTCCAGAATGTCATATAAATAAATATGCAACATTTTGAATCTTGCTTCTGTCACTTAGCACAGTGCATTTGAGAATCATGCATGTTATTGTGTGTATCACTAAATAATTCCTTTTTATTGCCTATTACAATTCAATTGTATGGATGTACAAATGTTTATCCATTTATCAGTTGAGGGACATTTGATTTGTATCCAATTTTTGTAGATACCAAAAAAGTAGCTATAAACATTTGTGTATAGGTATTTATATGAAATATTTTCTTATTTCACTTGAGAAATACTTAAGAGTGTAATTTCTGTGTATTATAAGTATATATTAAAGTATAAATATATATTAACATTTACAAAATATAGCCAGAATATTTTCCCAATTAGATGTATACTTTTGTATTCCCAACAGTAATATAACATATGTGAGTTACAGTTGCTCAGCATCCTCAGATTTTTTGTTTTGTTTTGTTTTAGTCATTCTCATTGTGGTTTTAAAATGCATTTTCCTTAAAATGCTGTACACTTGAAACTTATATAATAAAATAATAAAAATGCATTTTCCTAATGACTAATGATATAAAGGAGTTTTCATGTGCTTACTTGCCAGCCATACTTCCTTTGTGTTGAAGTTTTCACATTTTTTGTCCATTTTAATTTGCAGTTTTTGATTTTTTTATTAAATCTTTTGAGAGTTCTTCTTATGTTTTGGATAGAAGACCATTATCAATTACATAATTTGCAAATATTTCCCCCCAGTCTGTGGCTTGTCTTTTTACTCTCTTAAGAGTGTCTCTCAAAGAGTGTAATTTTTTTTTTTTTTTTGATGAAGTTCAGCTCATTTTATCAACTGTGTTTTTAGTATTGCATCTTGGAAATCTTTGCCTAGCTCAAAATCACAAGAATTTTCTCCTACAAATTTTATATTGTTTTACATTTAGATTTGAGTTAATTTTTATAAAGTGAGAATAGTATGGATATAAGTTATTATTATTGCTATTATCTTTGTATGGGGATATCAAATTGATCCAACATGATTTGTTGAAATGATAATCCTTTCTTCATTACAATGCTTTTGTGCCTTTATAAAAAATACATTGTCCACATATTAGTGGATCCACTTCTGTTCTCCTTATTCAGTTCTATTGATTGAGTTGGCTCTCTTTTCCTAAAATTACACTGTTTTGATTAATGTATCTTTATAAATGTTTGAAATTAATTAGTAAGAGCCTTCCAGGATGTCATCAAGATGGCAGACCAAAAAATTCAAGACCGTCATGCCCCCATGGAAGCATCAAGTTAATAACTACATTCTGACTAATATAATTTTATTGGAGCTGCGTAAGACAGTCAAGGATCTGTAGTAACCAAGCAATAGCTCAAATCATGAAAAATAAAACTCAGAACAGTAGGAAATATGTCCTTTATGCTTGCCCTTGTCCCACCACCTCCCTAGCATGGCACATGTGGGAGGAAGTGATTCCATTTCTGCTTCCCTCTCTCAAGGAAATTGTTTTTAATCTTCTGACATTTTTATGGCCTATTCTAGGCACTGGATTTTGTGTTGCTTGACTCAGAGCTCAGATGGAAAGGCAGCTTGTTTTACGTCTCATGTTTGTAGTCACAGAAGGTAATATCGAATGCTGTGGCAAGTGAAAACTGTAAGGAAATGCAGAGGCATGGGTGACTGAGGGCAAGAGATTACAGGCAGAGGAGTACAATCTAACATCTAAGGTTCTGAGAAGATATAGGGATGAGAATACTAGGGAAATTAAAACATGTAAAAGCAACTGTGTATACAGGGGAAATTGTTAAAAAGCACATATAGAAGACCAGGGAAGTACATGCTCAGAAAAGCTGTGAAAAGACCTTAAGTCCTAACATTGTGCTGATTAGTGAAGGTCTTTCCCAACATGGATTAAGTCTTCAGAGACTGGGAAAGGTGGCTGTGTTTTCAAATGCCCGATTTTCATCAGATATTGCAAGACAAAGAAACGGTAAAAATGGTCCATCCAAAGGAACAAAGCAAATCTCCAGAAACTGGCCCTAAAGAAACTCCAGTTTTGAGCTTATTTGACAAAGTATTTAAAACAACTATCTTCAATATGATCACAAAGATAAAGGAAAACACGGACAAGTAACTAAAGGAAATCAGAAAAAAATAATACATGAACAAAATGAGAATATCAACAAAAAGGTAGAAATTATAAAAGACTAAAGGGATTTATGGTACATCAATAGGCTGACCAATATATACATTAAGGAAATTCCAGAATATGAAGAGAGAGAGAAAATGGCAGTGAGTCTGTTTAAAGAAATAATAATTAAATACTCACCAAATTTGAAGAAATTTTGGATAACAAGGATATCAAAATACAAGAAGCTCAATAAGGCTAAGTAGGATAAATTCAGAAGACTGACAACAAGACACAAGATATAATCAAACTGTCAAAAGCCAAAGACAATACAGAATCTTGAAAATAGTGAGAGAAGTGACTCTAATACAAGGGATCATCAATAAAGTTATAAGCTGATTTGTGAGCAGAAACCTCACAGACTAGAATGCAGTAGGATAATATATTCAAAGTGCTTAAAGAAAAAAAAATGTTACCCAAGAATTATATATAGGGAAAAAATGTCCTTCATAAATAAGGAAGAAATTAAGACATTTTCAGATAAACAAAAGCTGAGGGAGTTCATTATCACTAGATCTGTACTACTACAAGTGTGAAAGGAAATCTTTCAATTTGAAATGAAAAGACACATTGATAGTAAGTTGAAGCCATACAAAAATAGAAAATTTCTGATAAAGGTAAATACATGAAAAAATGAAAACAAACATTATTTAATTATTGTTTGTAACTGTGTTTCAGTCTTCTATAGGATTTAGAAGACAAAAGTATGGAAAGTAATTTTAAGTCTACATTAATAGGTACAAATACATAAAGATGTAATTTATGACATCAATGACATAAAGGAGGGGGTGGAGCTGTAAGGGAGAAGAGTTTTTTTGTGTGATTAAAAGTTAAGTTAGTATCACTTCAAAATAGATTGTTATAAATGTAGGATATTGTATGCAATCCCCATGGTAACCACAAAGAAAATATCTATAGAATAGATGAAAAAAGAAATGAGAAATAAACAAAAATGTGTCTATATAAAAAATCAAACCACAAAGGAAGGCATTAAGGGAGAAAATAAGAGACCAAAGAGCTATAAGACATATAGAAAACAAATAACAACATGGCAATAGTAAGTCCTTCCTTATCAATAGTCACTTTAAATATAAGTGCATAAAATTCCCTAATCAAAAGTTATATATCTGCAGAATGAATCTAAAATTTAAAAAAAAAAACAGGTTTCAACTGTATGTTCTCTTCAAGAGACTCACTTTAGACCTACAAACTGGCATAGCTTGAAAGTGAAAGGATAAAACAAGGTATTCCATGAAAATTGTAATCAAAAAAGAGCAGGGATAGCTCTACCAGTATCAGAAAAAATAGACTTTAAGTCATAAGCTGTTACAAGATACAAAGAAGGATATTAAATAAAGGGTCAATTCACTTTACAATGAAGCTATAACAATTATAAGCATACATGCACCAAACATCAGAACTCTTAAACAAATAAAGCAAACACTGACAGAATTGAGGGCAAAAATAAAATCTCTATAGTAATGGTAGATGGATGGAAAACCAAAAGGTCAATAAGGGCATAGAGGATTTGAACAACACTATAGACCAATTGCACCTAACAGATATAAACAGAACAGTCCACCAAGCAATAGAATACTCATTTTTCTAAAATGCACAAGGTATATTCTCCATGATAGATTATGTTAGGCCACAAAATAAGTCTTAATAAATTTTAAAAGTCTTTAAATCTAACAAAGTACCTTTTCCTATCACAGTGGGGTAAAAACTGGAAAAATCCTCAAATTTGTGGAAATTAAACAATAAAAGCTCCCCCCAACACACACCCTGTGTGTGTCTACTTTGATATGGGCTGTCTCCTAGTTCCCCAGTTTGTCTACTCTGACCTTATATATTTTCCTTATTCTCAGGTGTGTCCACATTGACCTGGGAAGTCTCTCTAATTTTGTCGTGTTTCTTCACTAAACTAGAAAATCTCCATTATTTTCCTGGTGTGTCTAAGCTGATATGAGGTTTCTCCTTAATTCCCCAGGTGTGTCTATTCTGACCTAGGGTGTCCTCTTAGTTTCCCAGATGTATCAACCCTGACCAGTGTTGTTTCCTTAATAATCCTGTTGTGTGTACCCTGACTTGGTGTGTCTCCCTAATACCCCAGATGTGTCTACTTTGGCTTGGAATGTCTCCCTATTCCCCAATTGTGTCTACACTGACCTGGGATGTCTTTCTAATTTCCCAGGTGTGACTACACTGACCTGTGGCTACCCCCTTAAAATTCCTCACATGAGTTTACTTTGTCCAGGGATGTCCCCATAATTCCATGGTGTGTACCCTGACTAATATGACTTACTAGTACCCCAGCTTTATTTACCTTGATCTGAGATGCCTCCTTAATTCTGTAGATGAATCTATCCTGACCTAAGATGTTTCCATAATTTACCAAGCATATCTTCCTTGACCTGGGTGGTTTCTCTAATTTCATAAATATGTCTACCCTTATTTTGGATTTCTACTAAATTTTCTAGGTGTGTAACCATGAACTACGATGTCTCTAAGTGTGTCTACACTGGCCTGAGATTTCTCATTAGTTCCCCAAGTATATCTTATGTGGGATTTCTTCCTACTTTTCCAGGATTGACTATTCTGGCCACTAACGTATCCTTAATTTCTCATGTCTTACTACTCTTACCAAGGTTTTTCCTGACTGGTGAGCTTTGACGTCTTTGCCTTGTTTTCAATCTTATGAGGTACATATTCCAGCTTTTACCTTTAAGAAAACGTCAGTTGTAAGACTTTGGTGAATGTCCTTGTTGGGTAGAAGAAGTTTCCTTTATTCCAAGTTTTCTGGGAGCTCTTACTAAAAATGGCTGCTGAATTTAATCAAATGATTTTTGCAATTCTTCTGAGATGATCTAAAGATTGTTATTTTTTAGTATGCAAATATGATGAATTACATTGACTAAATTTTCAACATTGAACCAATATTTCATTCTCTGGTGAAACTTTACTTGTTCGTGATTCATAACAACACATCGCTGCCAACACTTAATATAATCTAACTTTGATTATTGCCATTGTAATACATGTGAAGCGGTATCTCATTTTTGTTTAATTTTAATTTCCTGGATGACTAATGATGTTTAAAGTTTTTATATGTGTATTAGATAATTGTATACCTTCTTTGATAAAACGTTGATTCAAATTTTTTGCCTATAGTTTAATTAGATTATTTTAACAGCTTCATTTGAGTATAATTGCTTTATGATGGTGTGTCAGTTTCCGCTGTATAACAAAATGAATCAGCTATATGTATACATATATCCCCATACACGCTCCCTTTTATATCTCCCTCCCACCTTCCCTATCCCACCCCTATAGGTGGTCACAAAGCACGGATCTGATCTCCCTTTGCTATGCAGCTGCTTCCCACTAGCTATCTATTTTACATTTGGTAGTGTATATATGTACATGCCACTTTCTCACTTTGTCCCAGCATACCCTCCCCCACCCCATGTCCATTCTATACGTCTGCGTCTTGATTCCTGTGCTGCCCCTAGTTTCTTCAGAACCTGTTTTTTGTTTTGTTTTGTTTTGTTTTGTTTTGTTTAATTCCATATATATGTGGTAGCATACGGTATTTGTTTTTCTCTTTCTGACTTACTTCACTCTGTATGACAGACACTAAGTCATCCACCTCACTACAAGTAAATCAATTTTGATTCCTTTTATGGCTGAGTAATATTCCATTGTATATATGTGCCACATTTTCTTCATCTGTTGATGGGCACTTAGGTTGCTTCCATGTCCTGGCTATTGTAAATAGTGCTGCAATAAACATTGGGGTAAATGACTCTTTTTGAATTATGGTTTTCTCAGGGTACATGCCCAGTAGTGGGATTGCTGGGTCATATGGTACTTCCATTTTTAGTTTTTTAAGGAACCTCCATATTGTTCTCCATAGTGGCTGTATCAATTTACATTCCCACCAACAGTGCAAGAGGGTTCCCTTTTCTGCACACCCTCTACAGCATTTATTGTTTGTAGATTTTTTGATGATGGCCATTCTGACCAGTGTGAGGTGATACCTCAATGTAGTTTCGATTTGCATTTCTCTAATGATTAGTAATGATGAGCAACCCTTCATGTGTTTGTTGGCAATCTGTATAATTTCTTTGGAAAAATGTTAATTTAGGCCCTCTGCCCATTTTTGATTGGGTTGTTTGTTTTTATGATATTGAGCTACATGAGCTGCTTGCATATTTTGGAGATTAATCCTTTGTCAGTTGCTTCATTTGCAATGTTTTCTCCCATTCTGAGGGTTGGCTTTTGGTCTTGTTTATGGTTTACTTTGCTGTGCAAAAGCTTTTAAGTTTGATTAGGTCCCATTTGTTTATTTTTGTTTTTATTTCCATTTCTCTAGGAGGTGGGTCAAAAATAATCTTGTTGTGATTTATGTCATAGAGTGTTCTGCCTATGTTTACCTCTAAGAGTTTTACAGTGTCTGGCCTTACATTTAGGTCTTTAATCCATTTTGAGTTTATCTTTGTGTATGACATTAAAGTGTGTTCTAATTTCATTCTTTCACATGTAGCTGTCCAGTTTTCCCAGAACGACTTATTGAAGAGACTGACTTTTCTCTATTGTATACTCTTGCCTCCTTTATCAAAGATAAGGTGACCATATGTGCGTGGGTTTATCTCTGGGCTTTCTATCCTGTTCTATTGATCTATATTTCTGTTTTTGTGCCAGTACCATAATGTCTTGATGACTGTAGCTTTGTAGTATAATCTGAAGTCCAGGAGCCTGATTCCTCCAGCTCCGTTTTCTTTCTCAAGATTGCTTTGGCTATTTGAGGTCTTTTGTGTTTCCATACAAATTGTGAAATTTTCTGTTCTGGTTCTTTGAAAAATGCCATTGGTAGTTTGATAGGGATTGCATTGAATCTGTAGATTGCTTTGGGTAGTAGAGTCAATTTCACAACGTTGATTCTTCCAATGCAAGAACATGTTATATCTCTCCATCTGTTTGTATCATCTTTAATTTCTTTCATCAGTGTCTTATAGTTTTCTACATACAGGTCTTTTGGCTCCTTATGTAGGTTTATTTTTAGGTGTTTTATTCTTTTTGTTACAGTGGTAAATGGGAGTGTTTCCTTAATTTCTCTTTCAGATTTTTCATCTTTAGTGTATAAGAATGCAAGAGATTTCTGTCCATTTATTTTGTGTCCTGCTACTTTACAAAATTAATTGATTAGTTCTAGTAGTTTTCTGGTAGCCTCTTTAGGATTCTCTATGTATAGTATCATGTCATTTGCAAATAGTGACAGTTTTATTTCTTCTTTCCCAGGTTGGATTCCATTTATTTGTTTTTCTTCTCTGATTGCTGTAGCAAAAACTTCCACAAATATGTTGAAGAATAGTGGTAAGAGTGGGCAACCTTGTCTTGTTCCTGATCCTAGTGGAAATGGTTTCAATTTTTCACCATTGAGAATGACGTTGGCTGTGGGTTTGTCATATATGGCCTTTATTATGTTTAGGTAAGTTTCTTCTCTGCCTACTTTCTGGAGAGTTTTTATTATAAATGGGTGTTGAAATTTTTCAAAAGCTTTTTCTGCATCTGTTGTGATTATCCTTAGTTTTTTTATCCTTCAATTGGTTAATATGGTGTATCACATTGATTGATTTGCGTATATTGATGAATACTTGCATTCCTGGGATAAACCCCACTTGATTATGGTGTATGATCCTTATAATGTGCTGTTGGATTCTGTCTGCTAGTATTTTGTTGAGAATTTTTACATCTATGCTCATCAGTGATATTGGCCTGTAGATATTTTTTTGTGTGATATATTTGTCTGGTTTTGCTGTCAGGGTGATGGTGGCCTCATAGAATGAGTTTGGGAGTGTTCCTCCCTCTGCTGTATTTTGGAAGAATTTGAGAAGGATAGGTGTTAGCTCTTCAGTAAATGTTTGATAGAATTTGTCTGTGAAGCCAACTGGTCCTAGCCTTTGGTTTGTTGGAAAATTTTACACCACAGTTGCAATTTTAGTGCTTGTGATTGGTCTGTTTATATTTTCTATTTCTTCCTGGTTCAGTCTTGGAAGGTTGTCTTTTCTAAGAATTTGTCCATTTCTTCCAGGTTGTACATTTTATGGGCATATAGTTGCTTGTAGTAATCTCTCATGATCCTTTGTATTTCTGCAGTGTCAGTTTTTACTTCTACTTTTTCATTTCTAATTCTGTTGATCTGAGTCTCTTTCTTTTTTTTTCTTGATGAGTCTAGCTAGTTTTTTTAATCAATTTTCTTTATCTTCTCAAAGAACCAGATTTTAGTTTTATTGATGTTTGCTATCATTTCCTTCATTTATTTTTCATTTATTTGTGACCTGATCTTTTTGATTTCTTTCCTTCTGCTAACTTTGGGGTTTTTTTGTGCTTCTTTCTCTAATTGCTTTAGGTGTAAGGTTACATGTTTTATTTGAGATTTTTCTTGTTTCTTGTGGTATGATTGTGTTGCTATAAACTTCCCTCTTAGAAATGCTTTGCTGCATCCCAGAGGTTTTCAGCCAACGTGTTTTCATTGTCCTTTGTTTCTAGGTATTTTTTTAATTTCCATTTTGATTTCTTCATTGGTCTCTTGGTTATTTAGTAGTGTATTTTTTAACCTCCATGTGTTTGCATTTTTTTCATTTTTTTCCCAGTAACTGATAATTAGTCTCATAGCATTGTGGTCGGAAGAGATACTTGATATGATTTCAATTTTCTTAAATTTACCAAGGCTTGTTTTGTGACCCAAGATATGGTTTATCCTGGAGAATGTTCTATGAACACTTGAGAGGAAATTGTATTCTGATATTTTGGGATGGAATATCCTATAAATATCAATGAAGTCCTTCTTCTTTAATGTGTTATTTAAAGTTAGTGTTTCCTTATTTATTTCTATTTTGGATGATCTGCCCATTGGTGAAAGTGGGCTGCTAAAGTCCCCTAATATTATTGGGTTACTCTTGATTTCCCCTTTAATGGCTGTTAGCATTTGCCTTATGTGTTGAGGAGTTCCTATGTTGGGTGCATAAATATTTACAATTATTATATCTTCTTCTTGGTTTGATATCTTGACCATCATGCAGTATCCTCCTTTGTCTCTTTAGTAGTCTTTATTTTAAAGTCTATTTTATCTGGTATGATAATTGCTACTCCACCATTCTTTTGTTTTCCATTTGCATGGAATAGTTTTTTCCATCCCCTCACTTTCAGTCTGTAGGTGTCCCTAGGTCTGAAGTGGGTCTGTTTTAGATAGCATATATATGGGTCTTGTTTCTGTACCCATTCAGGCAGTCTATGACTTTTGGTTGGAGCATTTAATCCATTTGCATTTAAGGTAATTATCAACATGTATGTTCCTATTACCATTTTCTTAATTGTTTTGGGTTTGTTTTTATAAGTCTTTTCCTTCTCTTGTGTTTCCTGCTTAGAGAAGTTTTTAGCATTGTTGTAAAACTGGTTTGGTGGTGGTGAATTCTCTTAGTTTTGCTTGTCTTTAAAAGTTTTAATTTCTCCTTCGAATCTGAATGAGATCCTCGCTGGGTAGAGTAATCTTTGTTGTAGGTTTTTCCCTTTCATCACTTTAAATATGTCCTGCCACTCCTTTCTGACTTGCAGAATTTCTGTTGAAAGGTCAGCCTTTAACCTTATGTGGATTCCTTTGCATATTATTTGTTGCTTTTCCCTTGCTGCTTTTGATATTTTTTCTTTTTATTTAATTTTTGATAGTTTGATTAATATGTTTCTTGGCATGTTTGTCCTTGGATTTATCCTGTATGAGACTCTCTGTTCTTTCTGGAGTTGATTGACTCTTTCCTTTTTCTTATTAGGGAAGTTTTCAACTATAATCTCTTCAAATATTTTCTCAGTCCCTTTCTTTTTTTCTTCTTCTTCTGGGACCCCTATAATTCAAATGTTGATGTGTTTAATGTTGTCCAAAGGTCTCTGAAACTGTCCTCAAATCTTTTCTTTCTTTTTCTTTATTCTGCTCTGCAGTAGTTATTTCCACTTTTTTTATCTTGTAGGTCACTTATCCGTTCTTCTTTCTCAGCTCTTCTGCTACTGATTCCTTCTAGAGAACTTTTAGTTTCACTTATTGTGTTGTTCATCATTGCTTGCTTGCCCTTTAGTTCTTCTAGGTCCTTGTTAAATGTTTCTTGTATTTTCTCCATTCTATTTCCAAGATTTTGGATCATCTTTACTATCATTACTCTGAATTCTTTTTCAGGTAGACTGCTTATTTCCTCTCCTTTTGTTTGGTCTGGTGGGTTTTTACCTTGCTCTTTCATTTGCTGCATATTTCTCTGTCTTCCCATTTTGCTTAACTTGCTGTGTTGGGGTCTACTCTTTGTAGGCTGCAGGTTCGTATTTCCTGTTGTTTTTGGTGTCTGCCCCCAGTGGCAAGGTTGTTTCAGTGGCTTGTGTAGGCTCCCTGGTTGAGGGGACTGGTGCCTGTGTTCTGGTGGTTGGGACTGGATCTTTTCCTTCTGTTGGGCATGACCATGTCTGGTGGTGTGTTTTGGGGTGTCTGTGAACTTAGTATGATTTTAGGCAGCCTCTCTGCTAATGGGTGTGTTTGTGTTCCTGTCTTGCTAGTTGTTTGGCATGGGGCGTCCAGCACTGAGGCTTGCTGGCCGTTGAGTGGAACTGCATCTTAGCCTTGAGACGGAGATATCTGGAAGAGCTCTCATCAATTGATATTACGTGAGGCTGGGAGGTCTCTGGTGGTCCAATATCCTGAACTCGGCTCTCCCACATCAGAAACTCAGGCTTGACACCCAGCTGGAGCACCAAGACCCTGTCAGCCACACGGCTTACATCTAAATGGGTTAAATTATCCAATCCAAAGGCACAGGGTAGCCGGCTTTCTGTACTCCACTCAGTCCTCCAGCCGGGCATTTTCTTCTGGCCCTGGTCGATATGGAGAGCCTGCTTTGGATCCAGGTCCAGCTGCATTCCCTAGCGTCTAGAAGAAGCAGCTGTCGTCCCCATCCTCCCCTATTCCCACCGCAACCTGTCATGATCCTGTAGCACCCGAGGTTCTGCCCCTCATGCTCAGTTTAATTAGATTGCTCTTATTCTCATTGAGGTTGTAAGAGTTATCTGTATATTCAGCCTACAGGTTATTTATCAGATTGGCAAATATTTTCCCTCAGTCACCATGATTTGTCTTTTCATTTTGTAAATGATATATTTTGAAGCACAATATTTTGAATTTTAATGATGTACAATTCATGAATCTTTTTTTTCATTATGCTTTTGGTGTTACATTTTAAAAGTCATATACTAACACAATATTTCTCAACAATGGCACTATTGACATTTTTGACCATAAGTTCTTTGTTTTGTGAGGATATCCTGTACATTATAGGATGTTTAGCACCTTCCCTGGCTTCTGCCCACTAGATACTAACAGCACTTCCCTGGTTTTAACAACTGAAAATGTCTTTATACATTACCAAATATGCATGATGGGAGCAAAATCTCTCCTAGTGGAGAACCACTTGCGTAAACAAAGGTATTTTGTATTTTCGTCTATGTTTTCTTCTTAATTATATATAGCTTCAGCTCTGACATTTATGTCTCTGAACAATTTTAATGTTGATTGAACCATGTGAGGAATGTGATAAAAGAAATTTTTTGCTTGAAATTATCCAATTGTCCTACCATTATTTTTGAAAATATTTGCCTTTCCTCTTAGAATTGTCTTGGTATATATATATTAAAATTAACTGACCATTAATATAAAACTTTATTTCTGGACTCCCAATTTTGTTCCCTATATCTAGATGTCTATTCATATGCATTTAACACACTGTCTTGTTAAGTATAGCTTTACAGTAAGTTTTGAGTTTGGGAAGTGAAAGCTTGCTAACTTTGTTCTTTTTCAAGAGTATTTTAGCTTTTCTGGGTCTTTTGCATTAATCTATAAATTTTAAGATTAGTTTGTAAATTTCTTCAAAGAAAGGCTGCCAGAATTTTGTACAGATATATTGAATTGCAGATGAATTTGGGGAGAATCACCATCTTAAAAGTATTCAGAAGACTATACTTTCAGGGAAGTTTTCTATAGTTCGTTAAAAGTATTCAGTCTTCCAATCCCTGAACATGGAACATCTCAACATTTATTTAGATCTTAATTCCTTTCAGCAATATTTCTCAAATTATAGAATACAAATTTACCCTTTCTTTTGTGAGCATATTATTCTCTTTGATACTATATTATACAAGTATCACTTTATTCTATTAAGTGAAGTAAGCCAGAGAGAGAAAGACAAATATCATATGATAACACTTATGTATGGAATTAAACAAAAATGATACAAGTGAACTTATTTACAAAACAGAAATAGACTCACAGACATAGAAAAAAAACTTATGATTGTCAAAGGGGATAGTGGTAGGGGGGAGAAAATTAAGAGTTGGGAAATTAACATATACACACTATTATATGTAAAATAGGTAAACAACAAGACCTACTGTATAGCACAGGAAACTATATTCAGTATCTTGTAATAACCTATAATGGAAACAAATCTGAAAAAGAATATATATAAATATATGTGTGTGTATGTATGTATGTATAAAGGAATCAATTTGCTGTACACTTGAAACTAATACATTGTAAATTAACCATATATATGTATATATACATGTATAACCATATATATATACATACATAAAATATAAAGAACACCAAAAAAAATAGTATATCGCTTACCCTGACTCCTTTGCAATACCTCAGGTCACTGTAGTGGTAAAATTCTTGCTGGAAATTATCTTCAAGTAATGCCCCCTGGTTAAAAGACATTTTACACTGGGTGAGCTCTGCATCAGTTCAAATACAGACAGTCTTACAAGTGGGGTCTTTGAGGGAATTCCTATAGAGGTAAAATGATGACAAGTCATTGAGAATGAGGAAATGAATAGACTTCAGCTCTGTTCTTCTCCTTCCTATCTCTTTCAGGCTGCTAGAGGAATATAGGTGTTAATTTCCAAGGCTGGAGAATAAAATGGGACTAGGGTAAGTTAAAATGCTGCATAACTCACTGTTCTTACTGAGATTCAACCATTTTTTCACAAATTCATTCTCCTTGGCTTTCTTTGAGCATTTGGCTAGTTTTCAGAATAGTACTGAGAAAGTTGTTTCTGACCATTTTTGCTAGGGTGGGCTTTTTTGGGGGTTGCTTTTATAGAAAAGATAATAATTTTCATATATTCTCACTTTCCCAGTTTTACTGACAGTATCCTGATCATTGGTTCTTGCTCTAGCTTTAATCATATAAGCTCTATGGTCTCCTGGTGTTTTTAGACCTTTCACATTTAATGTGGTTAATTATACGATTGTATTTAAATTTACCATCTTGCTAATTATTTCCTACTTGTTACATCTGGTCATTGTTTTTCTTTTACTTATGTGATTTAAGTATGTTTATGTTTCCTTTTTTTCATCTATTGTATCTTTTATTTTTCCCCATTTTTTTTAAGTTTTATTTCTGGTTGTCTTAAGATTTTCAATACACCATTGTTAAATAACTGAAATTTACTATCAAATAATGTTTCACAATATCTGGTATAGTGTAAAGACATTAAAACAGTATGCTCATAATGCCTCTCCACCATTCTTTGTGTTATTATTGTCACAATTTTTTCTTTCACATGTAGTTTAAACACACAGTATATTTGTTCTCACTTTGCTGTATAAAATGAGTTCTATTTTATATTAATTAAAAGCAAGAAAAATAATTTTATATTTATCTTAATTTTTGCCATTTCCAGTGCTCTTTTGTGTGTGTGTGTGTTTGTACATATGTGTGTGTGTGTCTGTGTTGATCCCAATTTTTGCTTGATATAATGCTATTTTTTGCTTACTAAATTTCCTTTAACATTTATGGTAGTGTTGATCTCCTGGTAATACCTTTTCTTTCTTTTTTTTTTTGAAATCTGCCTTTATTTCTCCTTATTTTGGAGCATATTTCATTATATACAGGATACTTGTTTGATAACTTAAAAAAAATTTTAAGCTCCTGCTCTTTAAAATTGTCATTCCATTGTCTTCTTATTTGTCTGCTTTCTGATGAAAAATCTTCTGTAATTCGTAGCCTTTTTCCTCAGTATATAATGTATCTTTTTTCTGGTTGTCTTTCCAAGTTTCTTTTTGTCTTTGGGATTCAGTAGTTTAAATATAATCCTTCTAGTTATAGTTTTACTGGTGAGAAGACATCCTACTTTGTGTTCTCTGAGCTTCTTGCATCTGTAGTTTATTGTTGGTTATCAATTTTTGGAAATCCTCAATCATTGTTTATTTACATGTTTATTCTGCTCTATTCTTTCATTCTCTTTCAGATATTCCAATAACACATATATTAAACTGCTTAATATTGTACCATGGCTCTTGAATACACTGTTAATTATTTTATTATATTATTTTTCTTATTTTCCAGTTTAGCTAATTTCTATTTATTTATCTTCAAGTTCAATGATTCTTTCTTTAGACATGTTGATTCTACTGAAGAACCCATTATAGGCATATTTTATTTTATAATCATAATTTTCATTTCTAGCAATTCCTTTTGATTCTTTATTGCTTACATTTATTTATCAGAAGTACCCATGTGATTTTTGCATATTGTTTATCTTTCCAAGTAATACCATTAACATGTTAGTCACACTTATTTAAAATGTCCTTCTTGATTATTTCAACAGTATGTCATACTGTTACTGAATTAAGTCCTATGGACTCTACTCAGGCCCTAGGGTAATGAAAAAAGAGGTAAAATCGCCACTTTTGTTTTCACCCTTCCTCTCCTTTTTATTCTGTTTATCCTTTTATAGCTAGTTCCACACTTTACCAAATCACTGTATTTTTTTTTTCATTCAAGATAATGTCCAAACCTCTACAACTTCACTTATCACCACTTTTCCATCTCTAGCTCTTTTATACTGTATCAATTCAATGGATACCATTATTCTCACTCTTGTATTTTTTTTTTGGTCTGAATTTTCCTAAGTATTGTTAAAAGATAAACTGAGGCATATTAAAAATGTTTTAAGTTTATGTGAGCACAAATTAATTCAAATTAGACAGCATGCAATCTAGCAGATAGAAAGGAGCTCCAAGGAGCTGTAAAAAATAAAAGATTTTAAGGGCAGAAGGGAGCAGAGTAAGGAAGTTATACTAGGGAAAAAAGTGGATTTGTTACTGCAATTTTGATTTCCTTTAGGTGATAGCAGGGGTCTATCAGGCAGATTGCTTAACTAGTGCTGGTCAGGCAATTCCTGATTGACTGGCTTAAGATACCATTTCTGGGAGAGCTGAAAATGTACTTATGAAGCTTAGCATAAGTAACTCCATTTGGGGCCTGTTTTCTTGATTTTAACACTGCATTTCTGGCTTATCTTTACTTATTCTTTAGGTTTTAATTTAAATATCATCTCGTATAGAAAGTTTTCTTCCTTACTGAGTATATATGTCACAAATTAGGTACTTGTTAAGCATTTCTTGAATAATTGAAAAAATACAGAACAAAATTTTAGATATCATATGTGAAAAACCCAAGTACATATGCATTTTCTCATTGCAGAGAAAATGGCAATGTCTTATGAATGATTAAGCAAAATTATTGTGTTTTTCCCCTTTAATGTGGGTTGCTTGTTGAAAGCTTTTGTGAGGTTCTACATAGAAAAGCATATTCACACCAAAAAAACAAAAACAAACAAAAAAAAAAAGAACCAAACCCTATTCAGTTCCAGCAACAGGATCCCTTCAATTTAGTTATGAAAAGCCTATCACCCAGTAAGTGTAATTCTTCTGAGCTCCTGTGGTTAAGGAGTAAAGAAAAGTTATTGATTTTTTAAGACTTGTGTAGTTAGGTCCTCTGCTAATCCATTATGCAAATGCAAAGCACCCTAGGGCTAGAGAGACTCCTGCTTGTTGCATTTTCTACTAAATCACTCTATTTTCTCACCTTGGTAGCTACATTTGCCTACTTAGCAGCATGAATGGTCACTTGTTATTCATGTACCAAAGTGCAAACGACTGAATGCAGCTCTATGTGAATACTCATTAATGCACAGCTCTTTTGTGTCTGCCACCCTTTAACTCATTTTGCCACACTCCATGCACACAAAAAGCTGAGTTGAACAGCATTCTGAAATACACTTAACAGTGACTAAATGTAATTTTCTCATTCATTCACAAATGTAAAATATAAAAAAAGTTTATGAAATTAAGATATTTTCCTAAATAAATCATTTTGGTTAACTCTATACAGGTGTATGAAGTACATTATTTGCATGGTAAGACATGCATGTTACAAACTTGCTTTGAATTTCTAAGTACTTCTATTACCATAACTGCCCCAGAGCTGCAGGTGCACAGGATATTTACACCAAAAGCAAGAATAATGTATTAATTATTCCCTCTTCTAGCTACTTCCCCTCCTTACTTCACAGCCTGATAGTAAATAGGACTATGTTTAAAAAAGAGGGACAAGAAAGAAACTTTACAAATTGTGCCGAATGATTTTAATCCATCTAAGAAGGGCATAAATTAATCCTCTCACCACCCTTCCACCTCTGAGCATGAAGCTAGACACAGTATTTGTGCCTTGGGTCTTTAGGTGCTCTTATTCTTAAATAAATTGAATGACCTTCACCGATTTCAACCACTAACTGGTTCAATTCATTAACAACATATTTTTATGGTTCTCCTTCCTTTTGAATGTAGACTTAATGAAATATCCTTGTTTATGTGTTGCTTTCCCACAAAAGTGGAAGCTTGATCAGAATTCTCTGTGCATTAAACAAAAGGAAACAGATGAATAAGACCTAGGCATATTTCAAAAAGCTTCATGATTTGTTAATAATACAAATTGCTATTGAGTTACTGACACAAGGAAGAGAAACTCTTTCTATCAGTTGTGTGTTTACATGATGACCTGTTTGCATTTTCAAATATAAAGTTTGATTTCCTGGCAATAACTTTGAATTGGTTTGAGTAATTTTGTAAAGAAGAATATTCAAGTATCCATTCTGTATAAGTTCTTGTTTTATTTAGGTATGGGTGAGGAGAGAAAGTAAAGAATATTCTTGTCTTTGTATTGTACTAAATAATTTGAGATTTGTTGGACAAGATTACATTCAAATACTGAGAGAAAAAAATATGCTGCTTATTTTCTTCTGGTTTCACCAAATGAAATTATAAATCTCTTTGTAAAGATTAGTTTATTTTAGATTCTCATGTAAAATTATCAAATATACACAAGCCAGTGTAGGGCTTCAGAACAGGCCTCCCCAAGATGTGATGGAATCAAGGTAAAAAGCTTATAGGAAAATTGATATATTTGAACAGGCTTCATATAAAAAGACTGCATCTCTTTTACCTGATTGTATTCTGGGGATGGACATTGTATCTCACTACGGAACATTTCCCCTACCTAGTAATATAAAACAGAAAGCATGTAAACCCACTCTTCAAGTACTATTAATTGGACATGCTAAAGGGAATCAACAAAATTGCATGAGCAGAAGAAAAAATCTTTTGATTTACATCTTAGAAATCTCATTGTTATAAAGGAACAAATTGAGGGTAATATAGTTGAATGAGTGGATTAACCTATGATGTCATTTAAGTTACATCTTACAAATCTTTGCAAAACTGTAAATGCAGCTCTAGAGGCAGTTCAAATTCTACCTGTTCCTTTTCATCAATTGCCTATTTATGTCAAAAGACTTGTAACGTCTCCAGGAACTCTTACCTAGAAGACCATCTGCAGTTCCTAAGACTGAAGGAAAAAATAGGGAAAGGGGGCTTTTTATAAACACAAACTTCTATAGAAATACCCTTGCCCAAAAATCTGGTTCAAGAAAAACTTTAAAGCAAAAACTATAAGGTCTCCAATATTTATCTGTATGTCTGTGTATGTATGTTATAGATATGGTATTTTTCTACCTTTAGATGATATTACCAAAATTTAATATAAAAATGCTCTATTTAATTAGTCTGAAAACAAACAAGCACTATATAAATTGAGTATACTCTCAAAAATATAGTAAAAACTAACCCAAATGATTTTTTTGATTTTACATAATCTAAGGAAATTTTCTGTAAATAAAAGCTAGTTCAAGTTTGTTGGTTTAATTAGTACTGACATGTCTTTAGAGTTATTAACATTAAGTATAATACTTTTCTCCTACCTAGGTTTATTTAAAATAAGCTCATGTTATCTCCGTACAAAATTTTTCAGCACAAAAGAAGAAAAATTACTTAAGATGATGGCTAACTGCTTTAATGTCTCCTAAAATCTTCATGAGTAATCTCAATATGATTGTTAAGAATAAATGAATTAAATGGATATAAATGAAATTAGAGCTTTTAGGTGAACTTTTAAACAATGATTATTTTATACGTCTACTTAAATACTTTGCCGAATCTCTTTGGTAAGTTACATCATTAGAGTTTTGCTAAATTTAGTTAAATAATGGGTTAATTTACATTCATTGACTATCTAGATCATTTTCAAATAAGATAAAACATAGAATCATTAATTACTGAACATAGGTTTATCTACTTTTGGCTTCCTATTGCAGAGAAACTAAAGATAAATTTGGATTTGTTAGTAAACATATCTTGTGCCACGTTGAACGTTTGTACAATTAAAAAGGTCACATTCCTTGAGAAATTTTGAAATGTATTCATACATTTTCTAATCTAATTAATGCTGGTATAACAAACAGTTTACAAGTGCTTACTTCTTAGTTTTCACTAATAATTAAGGTTTCTAATGGTTAAAAATTCAAATTAATGTATGCAATTAAGACAGCTGGAAATAATAGGAGATACAACTCTGTATGCAAGGAAAAAAAATTTTTTGGATAAGAGAAGGTAATAAGAGATATGGAGATGTGTTTTTGTGAAAGAGAGAGAGAGAGACTGAGACTTACATTGTGTGGTAAAGTTGGTTAAAATTGCATAAATTTATTATAAGGTTTATGGAACCTTTTTTTTTTGCCTTTCAACTCTTTGTCACCTTGGCCAAATAGATAATTAAGTATAGTTTCATAATAATCTGTGATCTTATTTAGGTAAGGGTCTAAAACTTTTGATGTTTTTGACAAACTTCCCAAAGTCAAATTCTAAATGAAATATTTTTTACCTCTAGCTAAATTTAGGATTTTTCAGAGACCCCCTGAAACATCTCAAAAGATTTTCTCCTTCTTATAAAAGAGAAATGCTACACTAGTTAGGCATGTTTGGCATGTTAAATTACACGTGAAACACTGTCTAATAAGTGATGCTTCTTAGAGTATGTTTACGTGGAGATATGTTACTAACTTAAGTGTAACAGAAATAATATGAAATTCCTAGAAATCTGATACATCTTACTGATATGTCTTGGTGTAATGTTATCAGTCATAATTATAATTATTATCCTAATATATTGTATGTCACAGAAATAATCAAATTCCCCTGTCAGAGTCCACCCTGCTTTGGTGGCTGTATGGGCTAAACTGCTGAAGACAATGAAGAAGGGTCTTGGGGACCAGGACGTGAGGGGGTTTGCACGGCATTTGCTATCTTATCTTTATGGTAATCTGATATTGAAAAGAGTGTTGATATGTCATTTGGCGGTGTATTGAATTTTCAACCAGCAGCGTTGCCCGCCTGAATTACATCTTGCAAGGAGGCTGAAGTGGCCATAACTTGGCTTCCCTGGTGGCACAGTGGTTAAGAATCTGCCTGCCAATGCAGGGGACATGGGTTAGAGCCCTGGTCCAGGAAGATCCCACATGCCATGGAGCAACTAAGCCCATGTGCCACAACTGCTGAGCCTGTGCTCTAGAGCCCGCGAGCCACAAGTACTGAGCCTGCACGCTACAACTACTGAAGCCTGTGTGCCCAGAGCCCGTGCCCCAAAACAAGAGAAGCCACCGCAATGAGAAGCCCACGCACAGCAATGAAGAGCAGCCCCCTCTCGCCGCAACTAGAGAAAGCCCGCGTGCAGCAACGAAGATCAAACACAGCCAAAAACAAATAAATAAATAAATAATTTTATGAAAAAAACATATCTATATTGAGATATACTTCACATATCATACAATTCACCCATTTAAAGTATGCAATACAGTGGTTTGTGGGTATATTCACAGAGTTTTATGCAACCATCACCACAGTCAATTTTAGAACATTGTTTTCAACACCCTCCTTCCCCAAATCCCATACCCATTGGCAGTCATTCCCCATCTCCCACCCCAATCCTCCAGCCTTAGCAGCTACTAATCTACTTTCTGTCTCTATGAATTTGACTATTCTGGACATTTCATATAAATGGAATCATAAAATATGTGGGTTTTCGTGATTGGCTTCTTTCACTTAGCATAATGTTTTCAGAATTCATTCATGTTGTAGCATGGAGGAGTACTTCATTTTTTTTAAAAAAAGTATTATTTGTTCATGTATTTTTATTGTTGAATAATATTTTGTTGTATGGATATACCACGTTTTATATAACTGTTCATCAATTGATAGCCCTTTTGGTTGTATCCACTTTTTGGCTATTGTGAATGATGTTGTTATGAATATTCATGTACAGGTTTTAGTGTGGCAAATGTTTTTATTTCCGTTGGATTTATGCCTAGGAGTAAAAGTCCTGGGTCATGTGGTAAGTATGTTTAACCTTTTGAGGAGCTGCCAAACTCTTTTCCAGAGCGGCTGCACCACTTTGCATTCCCATCAGCAGTGTCCAAGAGTTCAGATTTCTCCACACTCAACAACACTTGTAATTTTCTGTGTTTTTGATTATAGCCAATCTATTGAGTGTGAATTTGTATCTCATTGTGATTTTAATTTGCCATTCCCTGATGGCTAATGATGTTGAACATCTTTTCATGTGTTTGTTGGCCATCTGTGTATCTACTTTGGAGAAGTGTATATTCAGATCATTTGCCCATTTTTAGTTAGGCTGTTTGTCTTTTAACTATTGAGTTCTAATAATTCTTTATATATTCTAGATGCAAGTCCCATGTCAGATATATGCTTTGCAGATGTATTCTCTCATTCTGTGGATTATCTTCACTTTATTGACGGTGTCCTTTGAAGCACAAATGTTTTTAATTTTGATACTGTCCAATTTTTTTTATTTTTTTTGTTTTCCTATTTTTTTTTTTTTTTTTTTTTTTTTTTTTGGCAATGCCACACAGCTTGCAGGATCTTGGTTCCCCGACCAGGGATTGAACCCAGACCCTGGCAGTGAAAGTGCCGAGTCCTAACCACTGGACCATCAGGTAATTCCCTCTATTTTTTTCTTTTGTTGCTTGTGCTTTGGTGTCTTATCTAAGAAACCATTGCCTAATTCAAGGTCACAAAGATTTATGCATATGTTTTCCTCCAAGAGTTTAATAGTTTTAGCTCATACATTTAAGTCTTTGATCTGTTAATTTTTGTATGTATATATGTATAAATTTTAAGTTTATGCAGCTTCAGTCTTTTGCATGTGGATATCCATTTGTTCTAACATCACTTACTGAAAAGACTTCCTTTCCCCATTAGATTGTCAAGCATCTTTATTAAAAATCAATTGACTATAAAAAAAAATTCCCATGTCAATTGCATTATAATTAACTGTAATCAGATCTTTAGCCATGGCCATTTTTAAGTCTTTTTACAGACAGTTATTGTTTTCTCTGATGATTTTACAAATATGTTTCATCTTCAGAGAGATTTACAGAAAGGACTTTGACAAATCCTCTAAAATATAGGTTTCTGATAACTTTCAAATCATAAAGTTGAACTGGGTAATAATTTACAGGACTCTAATGAAGAAACTGAAGGCTCCATAAAACTGCTAAAAAAATCAAGATAAAGAATTAGTTACATGGGATTAAATAAACTGATGAGGATGATTATAATTTTTATGACTTTTTATTGCTGGCTCTTTAATGCTTTGATTTCCAGATACAAGAAAACCTTTCCCCTTAAGCTAACTATGACTTACAGTAATTTGGTAAAGTATACCTTTGTAAGCAAAACTGAAGCATTTATCTTTTCCTCCCTACCTGATATGTCCAGAATTCATAAACTCTTAATGAGTGTTCTTATTTTCATGGTAATATAGTTACTTGCATAAGTTCAATAAGAATCTGTTCTCCTTATATAACAGGACACAATTGGAAACTGGTTATATTTCTAAGGCTTTGGCTGGAATGTCATATTTGAGAGACATGCACATAGACTCAGATATGATCACACAGTTTAAAAGGAACTAAGATTTACTTTATGAAGCCACTAAAGCCCCTTGGAAAAACAGCCTAGTACATTGCTTACAGGGTTCCCAGCAGCCTTACCAGGTGAGTAAGGAGTTCACTGAGTGGCTGCACAGCAGTAGGCATGAAGATTATCTATGCATGAGCTGTTGTTGTGATTTCTCTGAAGTGTATATCAAGTTGTCCAACTTTATCTTGCAAGGCTTCAGAAAAAGAGCAGATATTTTGGATACCTTGAGAAAAGAGTAATTCACCCAAATCTATCAGTATTGCAGGCAAGTCTGAAGGCAAGTTATTGGCTTGGCTTCCTGCCCTCCAGAGGCATTTAAAAGTTCAACCTGGAATTTCTCACGAAAAGTTCTGGCAAAGCAGATTAAATGATTTGTTATGATCAATCATTATTCTTGCTGTACTTATGTAAATAATGAGAAAAAGTTCATTAAAACAATTTATTTTGCAAAACAATTAGTCTTAATTTGGCTTTCTTTGGTAAAAAATGAGGGTGATTTTAGAGAGAAAAATTATGTTTCAGCAGTATACTCTTATGGATATTAGATTCTATTACTAGCTATTTTCTTTGAAGGTTTGTAAACTGGGCTGGATCCTGAATTCTATTAGTTTCTTCCAATATTTGGCTACAACTCTCCAAACTAATGTTTCTAATTTTTCTCCCACCTTTCTGACTTGAAATCATTAAGAACTAAATCTATTATTTTTCTGAAGGCATGCAAGCTAAAGTTGGACAACTAGATATATACTTCAGAGAAACTACAATAACAGCTAAGGTATGGACAATCTTCATGTCTGTTGCTGTGCAGCCACTCAGGAAGATCAACAGAGATATTCAAACTGCAAACCAGAAAAATGTATCTGATTGTCACTGCCTGCCCTCATTCCATCTGAAGATGCTTCAAGCTAGACCTCTAGAAATTTTTTCAACTAGCTGCCTTCAGAAGTAAGAAACTGGGATTGTAGTCTATTCCAATTATTAACCATTATATTTCTTTTGTTTCCATAGAAATGCCTCTTATTAAATACCTGATCACTTGCACCATAGGCCTAACTTTGAGAGTCCACCTACATCACTGCCTCCTGAAATGAGAAACAACACTTTAACTGAACTTACCTAGTCTCAGGACTAAAAGACTGGTTCAATGAGATGGAGCAATCTACCAACTCAACTTCTGGACTGTGAAAATTCCAGGGAAGTTTCAGAGGAGGGAACTGTAGGGGTACAGAACAGACCTCCCCAAGATGTGCCAATTTGACATGTGGATTATTTTGAGCTAAAGTTAATAGAGACCCAATGGACTCTAGAAAAAACTACTGCCACTCCCTCAACTACCTAGTATAATTTAAATTAGAGATTTTTCCCAGAAAAAAAGAGTTTTTACCAGAGATAAATTTTATTTAAAGGCCCCATTTTTATGGCAGGTCAAACATTTAATTACCAAACATCTGCTCTTCTTATTGTCCTGTGAATGAGCCTCCTGTCCTAGAAAACCCCCAGGTACCTATCCCGTTTCTTAGCTCAGGATGGTATATATACCTCATTTTACCTTTCTGTCTCTGAACACCTCTGTATGTGGGATTCCTGTATGTATGAAATTAAATTGGCTTTTCTCCTGTTAATCTGTCACATATCAATTTAATTCTTAGATTAGCTAAAACCTGGAAGGGTAGAGGAAAGTTTAGTTTCTCTCTGACCAGTAAGTTTGAGCACAAATACAATCTTTTAAGTAGTTCTGGAATTACCTAATGAATGAACACTTAAATTAATGAGTGAATTCTATATACGGGTTGTAAACTATGAACTGGATGTTACAGAAGCAGCAACTTGGAGGAAGCCAAGACTTGGGAACTGTTAACCCTTACCCTTGATTTTGCTTTGCTTGGTTGTCATACTTCCCATAGAAGCTTCGATATAGTCTTTTTGTCAAGTAATAGTGGTGGAACATAGCAAAATAGAGAGTAGAATTGTTCCTCTTTACCTTCTCAATCTAATATAAAAACATGTAGGTTTTGTCACTTCTTTGGGTCTTCATTCCTTATGAAGTCTCTTGTGTCATGTAAGACTTGTATTAAATAAATTTGTATGCTTTTATCCTATTACTCAGTCTTATGTTAATTCAACTCTTAAGCCCAACTAAAGAAAACCCTCAGAAGGTAAAGGTAAAATTTTGCCCACCATTAATTGGAAACATTTATGAGCTAGGCACTGAAAGGGAGTGGAATTTTCGACCCCAAAATACATCTCTTTGACATAGGATAATTTCAGGCTGATTCTTTTTAAGAAACTGCAAACACACGGGAAGCTCTGAAAACCAAGTCAAAATTTACCCTTTTATAAGAGATATTTACATCTATAAGGGAAATCTCCTTTTGTAAGAGTGTCTCCCTTGCTGTACCAGGAAAAAGGGGATAACTCTAAATCTCTAGAAACTCTTATCAACGGAGAAAGCAGTGACATAAAACTGCATGACAACTTTACCCTTGTTTACTGTGCTTTTCCTGGTCATCTCCCATAACTGACTCCCCACCCCCAACATCTTCTTTTGTCTTTAGCTGAAGATGGTATTTAAGGCAATGGCTTAAATTTTGGAGAGTTACTCAGTTTTCCTGGGTCTTTCCCACGTATACATTCTATTAAAATTTTGCTTGTTTTTCTCCTGTTAATCTGTTTTATATAAATTTAATTATTAGACTAGACAAAGAACCTAGAAGGGAAGAAGGTAAAACTTTTTCACTCCTGCAGCTCTATGCTGTATGCTGGGGAACATAACACTGAAAAAGACATGTGACTTTATCAAGCTTAGTTTTGGAAATACACAACAGCAGATAAGTGGTTACATCACTCTTTCTACATTACAAATGGAATAATCTGTCATCATTTTGCTCCTTCTACTACATTTATAGTTCCCTTGATTTTGATAAAGATAATTTAAGTTTATCTTTGTCTTTTAATGAGCATGTTTATCTTGATGAGTGAATACTGAAACAGAAGAAAACTCTAATACTCATTAATAGCTAGTTTCCTGTATCTCAAAGAGAAATACTGCTATGGATAACCATTATGAAACTGGTTTCTATTTTCTATCAGAAGGAGATTTAGGATAACCATCTTGATTTTAGACCTACATCAAGTTTATTATTGTGGGAGTGAATGAAAAGTACTATATGGAAAATTTTGAGTTCTTGGTGGAAAATAAATCATATTATTGAGTTACATTAGAATAGTTCTCCTATGGAAAGAGACACAAACAATCTGTGCACATACAATGCTAGGTACAGATAGATTTAGCAGTTTTAATTGAGAAAAGAAATATATTTGTCCTAGAATGTTATATGTACTTTCCCCTGATGGAAGAGGTTTGATGAATTTCAAATCCACATAAAAATACTTGTGTTATTATTCTGAATTCTTACTGTATAATATTTTCTATACATATCTAAGGTGCTTTATTTGCATTTGATACCAATTTGAAATACATACAAATTAATGGCTATCAAGAGACATCCTATTTCATAGGAAATAATAATATGCAAAAACAATATATAAATTCATACAGGAGCCCCATAAGAAATGACAATGATATTCTTAGTTTTCAACAGCACAGCTTCAATGGTATTACCAAAAACTTATTCTTCTAATGTCCTTTGTTTACACCTAAATGTATCAGATCCTTACTAAGAAGAGAGACTGTTCAGTATTCAGTAAATTCTTAGTCATTTCTTGGTAGGCAGAAAAGGATTTTAGCTGTTGTTGTTAATAACATACACTTGGGGACCTTCAAGATGGCGGAGGACTAAGACATGGAGATCACCTTTCTCCCCACAAATACATCAGAAATACATCTACATGTGGAACAATTCCTAGAGAACACCGACTGAACACTGGCAGAAGACATCAGACTTCCTAAAACGTAAGATACTCCCCACGTACTTGGATATGGCAAAAGAAAAAACAGAGACAAATGAATAGGGACAGAACCTGCACTTCTGGGAGGGAGCTATGAAGGAGGAAAAGTTTCCACATACTAGGAAGCCCCTTCACTGATGGAGATGAGGAGAGGTGGCAGGGGGAAGTTTTGGAGCCACGGAGGAAAGCACAGCAATAGGGGTGCAGAGGGCAAAGTGGAGAGATTCCTGCACAGAGGGTCAGTGCTGACCAGCACTCACCAGCCTGAGAGGCTTGTCTGCTCACACGGTGGGGCAGGTGGGGGCTGGAAGCTGAGGTTCTGGCTTCAGAGTTCAGATCCCAGGGAGAGGACTGGGGTTGGCTGCATGAACACAGACTGAAGGGGGTTTGTGCACCACAGCTAGCCGGGAGAGAGTCTGGAAAAAAGTCTGGAACTGCCTAAGAGGCAACAGAAAATTGTTTTGAGGTGCAAGAGGAGTTGAGATTCAGAGCACCACTTAAACTAGCTCCAGAGATGGGGGGGGCCCTGGTTATCAGAGTGGACCCCAGAGATGGGCATGAGATACTAAGGCTGCTGCTACAGCCACCAAGAAGCCTGTGTACAAGCACAGGTCACTATCCACACCTCCCCTCCCGAGAGCCTGTGCAGCCCACCACTGCCAGGGTTCCGTTATGCAGGAACAACTTCCTCGGAAGAACACATGGCACTCTTCAGGCTGTTGCAACATCATGCTGGCCTCTGTCACCACAGGCTCATTCCGTACGCCTCCCTCCCCCCAGCCTGAGTGAGCCAGAGCCCCCTAATCAGCTACTACTTTAACCCCATCCTGTCTGAGCAAAGAACAGATGGCCTCAGGCGACCTACACACAGAGGCGGGGCCAAATCCAAATATGAAACCCAGGAGCAGAGCAAACAAAGAAGAGGAAGTGGAATTTCTCCCAGCAGCCTCCAGAGAAGCAAATTAAATCTCCGCAATCAATTTGATGTACCCTGCATCTCTAGAATACTTGAATAGACAATGAATCATCCCAAAATTGAGGCGGTGGACTTTGTGTGATTTTGTCTGTATAACTTTGCTTTTACCATTTGTCTTAGGGTTCAGACTGTCTTTTTTTTCTTTTTTTAGTATAATTTTTAGTGCTTGTTATCATTGGTGGATTTGTTTTTCGGTTTGGTAGCTATCTTCTTTCTTTTTTTTTTATTTTGAATTTTTTTGAATTTTTTTTTATTTTTTATATTTTAATAACTTTACTTATTTTTTTCTTTATTTCTTTCTTTTTTCTCCCTTTTCTTCTGAGCCATGTGGCAGACAGGGTCTTGGTGCTCCAGCCGGGTGTCAGGATTGTGCCTCTGAGGTGGGATAACTGAGCTCAGGACATTGGTTCACAGACACCTCCCAGCTCCATGTAATATCAAATGGTGAAAGCTCTCCCAGAGATCTCCATCTCAACGTTAAAACAAAGCTCCACTCGATGACCAGAAAGCTTCAGTGTTGTACATCCTATGCCAAACAACTAGCAAGACAGGAGCACAACCCCACTTATTAGCAGAGAGGCTGCCTAAATTAATAGTAAGTTCACAGACATGACAAAACACACCACTGGACATTGTCTTGCCCACCAGAAAGACAAGATCCAGGCTCATCCACCAGAGCACAGGCACCAATTCCCTCCACCAGGAAGCCTACACAAGCCACTGAACCAAACTTACCCACTGGGGGTAGACACCAAAAACAATGGGAATTATGAAAGTGCAGCCTTCTAAAAGGAGACCCCAAACACAGTAAGTTAAGGAAAACGAGAAGACAGAGAAACACACAGCAGATGAAGGAGCAAGGTAAAAACCCAACAGACCAAACAAATGAAGAAGAAATAGGCAGTCTACCTGAAAAGGAATTCAGAGTAATGATAGTAAAGATGATACAAAATCTCGGAAATCAAATGGAGAAAATATAAGAAACGTTTAACAAGGACCTAGAAGAACTAAGGAGAAAACACTGATGAACAGCACAACAAATGAAATTAAAAATTCTGTAGAAGGAATTGATAACAGAATAACTGAGGCAGAGGAACGGATAAGTGACCTGGAAGATAAAATAGTGGAAATAACTACTGAAGAGCAGAATAAAGAAAAATGAATGAAAAGAATTGGGGACATTCTCAGAGCCCTCTGGGCCAACATTAAACACACCAACATTCGAATTATAGGGGTACCAGAAGAAGAGAAAAAGAAAGGGACTGAGAAAATATTTGAAGAGATTATAGTTGAAAAATCCCTAATAGGGGAAAGGAAATTGTCACCCAACTCCAGGAAGGAGTGTAATACAGTATAAATCCAAGGAGAGACACACCAAGACACATATTAGTCAAACTATCAAAAATTAAATACAAAGAAAAAATATTAAAAGCAGCAAGGGAAAAACAACAAATAACATACAAGGGAATCCCCATAATGTTAACAGGTGATCTTTCAGCAGACACTCTGCAAGTCAGAAGGGAGTGGCAAGACGTATTTAAATTGATGAAAGGGAAAAACCTACAGTCAAGATTACTCTACTGAGCAAGGATCTCATTCAGGTTCGACGGAGAAATTAAAAACTTTACAGGCAAGCGAAAGCTAAGAGAATTCAGCACCACCAAACCAGCTTTACAACAAATGCTAAAGGAATTCATCTAGGCAGGAAACAAAAGAGAAGGAAAAGACCTACAATAACAAGCACAAAACAATTAAGAAAATTTTAATAGGAACATACTTATCTATAACTACCTTAATTGTAAATGGAATAGTTGCTCCAACCAAAAGACATAGACTGGCTGAATGGATACAAAAACAGGAACCGTATACATGCTGCCTACAAGAGACGC
Source organism: Balaenoptera musculus (assembly GCF_009873245.2). Classification (NCBI taxonomy): domain Eukaryota; kingdom Metazoa; phylum Chordata; class Mammalia; order Artiodactyla; family Balaenopteridae; genus Balaenoptera; species Balaenoptera musculus. The sequence continues at coordinate 74,736,205 of NC_045806.1, read as the reverse complement.
CTTCAGAACTAGGGACACATACAGATTGAAAGAGAGGGGATGGAAAAAGTTATTCCAAGCAAGTAGAAATCAAAAGAAAGCTGGAGTAGCAATTCTCATATCAGACAAAAGAGACTATAAAATGGAGACTATTACAAGAGACAAAGAAGGACAATAAATAACAAGGGATCAATCCAAGAAAAAGATATAACGATTGTAAATCTTTATGCACCCAACATAGGAGCACCTCGATACATAAGGCAAATGCTTACGGCCATAAAAGGGGAAATTGACTGTAACACAATCATACTAGGGGACTTTAACACTCAACTTTAACCAATGGACAGATAATCCAGAGTGAAAATAAACAAGGTAACACAAGCTTTATATGACACATTGAACAAGATGGACTAAATTGATATTTATAGGATATTCCATCCAAAACAACAGTATGCACATTCTTCTCAAGTGCTCATGGAACATTCTCCAGGATACATCATATCTTGGGTAACAAGTCAAGCCTTGGTAAATTTAAGAAAATTGAAATCATATCAAGGGTCTTTTCTGACTACAACACTATGAGACTAGATATCAATTACAGGAAAAAATTTGTAAAAAATACAAACACATGGAGATGAAACAATACACTACTAAATAACCAAGAGATCACTGAAGAAATCAAAGAGGAAATCAAAAATACCTAGAAAAAATGACAATGAAAACATGACGACCCAAAACCTATGGGATGCAGCAAAAGCAATTCTACGAGGGAATTTTATCGCAATACAAACCTACCTCAAGAAATAAGAAACAACTAAAATAAAAAACTTAACCATACACATAAAGAAAATAGAGAAAGAAGAACAAAATATCCAAAGTTAACAGAAGGAAAGAAATCATAAAGATCAAATAAGAAATAAATGAAAAAGCAATGAAGGAAACAATAACAAAGATCAATAAAACTAAAAGGTGGTTCTTTGAGAAGATAAACACAATTGACAAACCATTAGCCAGACTCATCAAGAAAAAGAGGTAGAAGACTCAAATCAATAGAATTAGAAACGAAACAGGAGAAGTAACAACTAACACTGCAGAAGGACAAAGGATCATGAGAGATTACTAAAAGCAACTATATGCCAATAAAACGGACAACCTGGAAGAAATGGACAAATTCTTAGAAAAGGAAACCTTCCAAGACAGAACCAGGAAGAAATAGAAATTATAATCAGACCAATCACAAGCACTGAAATTGAAACTGTGATTAAAAATCTTCCAACAAACAAAAGCCCAGGACCAGATGGCTTCACAGGCGAATTCTATCAAACATTTAGAGAAGAGCTAACACCTATCCTTCTCAAACTCTTTCAAAATACAGCAGAGGGAGGAACACTCCCCAACTCATTCTACGAGGCCACCATCACCCTGATAGCAAAACCAGACAAAGATGTCACAAAGAAAGAAAACTACAAGCCAATATCACTGATGAAAATAGATGCAAAAATCCTCAACAAACTACTAGCAAACAGAATCCAACAGCACATTAAAAGGATCACACACCATAATCAAGTGGGATTTATCCCAGGAATGCAAGTATTCTTTAAACTACACAAATTAATCAATGTAATAAACCATGTTAACAAACTGAAGGAAAAAACCATATAATCATCTCAATAGATGCAGAAAAAGCTTTTAAAAATTCTACACCCATTTATGATATAAACCCTTCAGAAAGTAGGCATAGAGGGAGCTAAACTCAACATAATAAAGACCATATATGACAAACCCACAGCCAACATCATTCTCAATGGTGAAAAATTGAAACAATTTCCTCTAAGATAAGGAATAAGGCAAGGGTGCCCACTCTCATGCCTATTATTAAACATCTACTAGAGCTAGTCAATGAATTGGTAAAGTAGCAGGATACAAAATTAATGCACTGAAATCTCTTGCATTCTTATACACTAATGATGAAAAATCTGAAAGAGAAATTAAGGAAACACTCCCATTTACCATTGCAACAAAAAGAATAAAGTACCTAGGAATAAACCGACCTAAGTAGACAAAAGACTTATATGCAGAAAAGTAGAAGACACGGATGAAAGAAAGTAAAGATGATACAAACAGATGGAGAGATATACCATGATCTTGGATTGGAAGAATTAGCATTGTGAAAATGATTATACTACCCAAAGCTATCTACAGATTCAATGCAATCCCTATCAAACAACCAATGGCATTTTTCACAGAAGTAGAACAAAAAATTTCACAATTTGTATGGATACACAAAAGACCCCAAATAGCCAAAGCAATCTTGAGAAAGAAAAACAGAGCTGGAGAAATCAGGCTCCCTGACTTCAGACTATACTACAAAGCTACAGTAATCAAGACAGTATGGTACTGGCATAAAAATAGAAATATAGATCAATGGAACAGGATAGAAAGCCCAGAGATAAACCCATACACATATGGTCACCTTATTTTTGATAATGGAGGCAAGAATATACAATGGAGAAAAGACAGCCTCTTCAATAAGTGGTGCTGGGAAAACTTGACAGCTACATGTAAAAGGATGAAATTAGAACATTCCCTAACACCATACACAAAAATAAACTCAAAACGGGTTAAACTCCTAAATGTAAGGCCAGATACTATAAAATTCTTAGAGGAAAATATAGGCAGAACAGTCTATGACATAAATCACAGCAAGATCCTTTTTGACCCACCTCCTAGAGAAATGGAAGTAAAAACAATAATAAATAAATGGGACCTAATGAAACGTAAAACATTTTGCACAGCAAAGGAAACCATAAATAAGATGAAAAGACAACCCTCAGAATGGGAGAAAATATTTGCAAATGAAGCAACTGACAAAGGATTAATCTGCAAAATATACAAACACCTCATGCAGCTCAGTATCATAAAAACAAACAACCCAATCCAAAAAGGGACAGAAGATGTAAATAGACATTTCTCCAAAGAAGGTATACAGATTGCCAACAAACACATGAAAGGATGCTCAACATCACTAATCATTAGAGCAATGCAAATCAAAACTACAATGAGGTATCACCTCACACCAGTCAAAATAGCCATCATCAAAAATCTACAAACATAAATGCTGGAGAGGACGTGGAGAAAAGGGAACCCTCTTGCATTGTTGGTGGGAATGTAAATTGATACAGCCACTATGGAGGTTCCTTAAAAAACTAAATATAGAACTACCATATGACCCAGCAATCCCACTACTGGGCATAAACCCAGAGAAAACTCTAATTCAAAAAGATTCATGTACCGCAGTGTTCATTGCAGCTCTATTTACAATAGCCAGGACACAGAAGCAACCTAAGTGTCCATTGACAGATGAATGGATAAAGAAGATGTGGTACATATATACAATGGAATATGACTCAACCTAAAAAGAAACGAAATTGAGTTATTTGTAGTGGGATGGATGGACCTAGAGTCTGTCATACAGAGTGAAGTAAGTCTGACAGAGAAAAACAAATACTGTATGCTAACACATATATATGGAATCTAAAAAAAAAAAAAAAAAGAAAATGGTTCTGAAGAACCTTGAGGCAGCACAGGAATAAAAACGCAGATGTAGAGAATGTACTTGAGGACATGGGGAGGGGGAAGGGTAAGCTGGGACGAAGTGAGAGAGTGGCATGGACATATATACACTGCTAAATGTAAAATAGATAGCTAGTGGGAAGCTGCTGAATAAAACAGGAGGATCAGCTCTGTGCTTTGTGACCACCTAGAGGGGTGAGATATGGAGGGTGCAAGGGAGACACAAGACGGAGCAGATATGAGGATGTATGTATATGTATAGCTGATTCACTTTGTTATAAAGCAGAAACTAACACACCATTGTAAAACAATTATACTCCAATAAAGATGTTAAAGAAAGAAAGAAAACGTACAGTAAAAAAATAAAATAAAATAAAGGCACCCTGCAGTTTGGCTCTTAATATTTTATTTATTTATTTATTTATTTATTTATTTATTTATTTATTTATTTATTTTAAACATCTTTACTGAAGTATAATTGCTTCACAATGGTGTGTTAGTTTCTGATTTATAACAAAGTGAATCAGCTACACATATACACATGTTCCCATATCTCCCCCCTCCCGAATCTCCCTCCCTCCCACCCTCCCCATCCCACCCCCCCAGGCGGTCACATAGCACCGAGCTGATCTCCCTGTGCTATGTGGCTGCTTCCCACTAGCTATCTATTTTACATTTGGTAGTGTATATATGTCCATGACACTCTCTCACCCTGTCACATCTCACCCCTCCTCCCCATATCCTCAAGTCCATTCTTTAGTAGGTCTGTGTCTTTATTCCCATCTTGCCACTAGGTTCTTCATGGCCTTTTTTTTTTTCCCTTAGGTTCCATATATATGTGTTAGCATACTGTATTTGTTTTTCTCCTTCTGACTTACTTCACTCTGTATGACAGACTCTAACTCCATCCACTTCATTACAAATACCTCCATTTCATTTCTTTTTATGGCTGAGTAATATTCCATTGTATATATGTGCCACATCTTCTTTATCCATTCATCTGTTGATGGACACTTAGGTTGCTTCCATGTCCTAGCTACTGTAAATAGAGCTGCAATGAACATTGTGGTACATGACTCTTTCTGAGTTATGGTTTTCTCAGGGTATATGCCCAGTAGTGGGATTGCTGGGTCGTATGGTAGTTATATTTTTAGTTTTTTCAGGCACCTCCATACTGTTCTCCATAGTGGCTGTATCAATTTACATTCCCACCAACAGTACAAGAGTGTTCCCTTTTCTCCATGCCCTCTCCAGCATTTATTGTTTGTAGATTTTTTGATGATGGCCATTATGACCGGTGTGAGATGGTACCTCATTGTAGTTTTGATTTGCATTTCTCTAATGATTAATGATGTTGAGCATTCTTTCATGTGTCTGTTGGCCATCTGTATATCTTCTTTGGAGAAATGTCTATTTAGGTCTTCTGCCCATTTTTGGATTGGGTTGTTTGTTTTTTTGTTATTGAGCTGCATGAGCTGCTTGTAAATCTTAGAGATTAATCCTTTGTCAGGTGCTTCATTTGCAA